>NW_020192292.1:4709869-5011096 GCF_002263795.3 Bos taurus
GTGATGCCCCCAGTTTTGTTTCTTTTTCTCAGGAATGTCTTGGGTATTCAGGGTCTTTCGTGGTGCACATAAATTTTAGGATTTTTTTCTAATTTCTGTGAAAAATGCCATTAGAATTGTCATAGTGATTATATTGAATTTATAGATGTCTTTGGGTAGTATGGAATTTTAACAATATTAATTCTTCCTATCCATGAACACAGGATATCTTTTCACTTATTTGTGTCTTCTTCAACTTCTTTCATTAATGTGTTATAATGTTTAGTGTACAGATCTTTCACTTACTTGGTTAAATTTATTCTTATGTATTTTACTATCATTGATGCTATTGCCTATGGGATTATTTTCTTTATTTCTTTTTCAGATTAGTTTGTTGGTATATTTGCTTCTGGTTCCAATCTACTGCAAAATGTTGTTGTCATTGATAAATATGAAGAAAATTCTGTCTCACACAAATATATGTTTGGAAAAAGGGAGTAGCATTTTACTTGCCTTTTGAGATAATTGTGGATAGACACAATTACCTTCTTTGATATTAAGCCAAAACTCAGAAAGTGGTAGTTTCTTTTTTATTTAAAGTTATATTAATTTCTACTATATGGCAAGCAAGTAATAGTTTCTTAAGGGTTATCTGCAATGTGGAGCTTGAAACAGTATCAGTGAACTTTACATATTCTGTCACACCAAAGTCCATTGGTCTATCTAGTATTTTGCATTGATCTTTAACTCATACATGATGTCAAAATATTGTCAGTTCAGTCAGTAGCTCAGACGTGTCCAACTCTCTGTGACCCCATGGACTGCAGCAAGCCAGGACTCCCTGTCCATCACCAACTCCTAGGGTTTACTCAAATTCACGTCCATTGAGTCAGTGATACCATCCAACCATCTCATCCTCTGTCGTCCCCTTCTCCTCCTGCCTTCAATCTTTCCCAGCATTGTGGTCTTTTCAAATGAGTCAGTTCTTCACATCAGGTGGCCAAAGTATTGGAGTTTCAGCTTCAGCATCAGTCCTTCCAATGAATATCCAGGACTGGTTTCCTTTAGGATGGACTGGTTGGATTTCTTTGCAGTCCAAGGGACTCTCAAGAGTCTTCTCCAACACCACAGTTCAAAAGCATCAATTCTTCAGCGCTCAGCTTTCTTTATAGTCCAACTCTCACATCCATACATGCTGCTGCTGCTAAGTCACTTCAGTCGTGTCCGACTCTGTGCGACCCCATGGACGGCAGCCCACCAGGCTCCTCCGTCCATGGGATTTTCCAGGCAAGAGTACTGGAGTGGGGTGCCATTGCCTTCTCCATCCATACATGACTACTGGAAAAACCATAGCTTTGACTAGCTGGACCTTGGTTGGTAAAGTAATGTCTCTGCTAATATGTTGTCTAGGTTGGTCATAACTTTTCTTCCAAGGAGCAAGCATCTTTTAATTTCATGGTTGCAGTCACCACCTGCAGTGATTTTGGAGCCCTCCCAAAAAATAAAGTCTGTCACTATTTCCCCATCTATTTGCCATGAAGTGATGGGACCAGATGCCATGATCTTAGTTTTCTGAATGTTGAGTTTTAAGCCAACTTTTTCACTCTCCTCTTTGACTTTCATCAAGAGGCTCTTTAGTTCTTCTTCACTTTCTGCCATAAGGGTGGTGTCATCTGCCTATCTGAGGTTATTGATATTTCTCCCGGCCATCTTGATTCCAGCTTGTGCTTCATCCAGTTCAGCATTTCTCATGATGTACTCTGCATATAATTAAATAAGCAGGGTGATAATATATAGCCTTGATGTACTCCTTTCCTGATTTGGAATCAGTCTGTTGTTCCATGTCCAGTTCTAATGGTTGCTTCCTGACCTGCATACAGATTTATCAGGAGGCAGGTCAGGTTGTCTGTTACTCCCATCTCTTTAAGAATTTTCCCTAGTTTGTTGTGATCCACACAGTCAAAGGCTTTGGTGTAGTCAATAGAGCAGATGTTTTTCTGGAACTTTCTCGCTTTTTCGATGATCCAACAGATATTGGCAATTTAATGTCTGGTTCCTCTGCCTTTTCTAAATCCAGCTTGAACATCTGGTAGTTCATGGTTCATGTACTATTGAAGCCTGGGTTGGAGAATTTTGAGCATCACTTTGCTAGGGTGTGAGATGAATGCAATTGTGCAGTAGTTTGAGCATTCTTTGGGATTGCCTTTCTTTGATTGATCATTAAAAAAATACTGGTTTCTGACTTGTGAAGATCTTCCACCTATTTATACTTTCACTCATGTGTCTGTTAGTTGCTCAGTCATGTCCAACTCTCTTCGATCCCATGGGGTGTTGCCCACCAGGCTCCTCCATCCATGTGATTTTCCCGGCGAGAATACTGGAGCGGGTTGCCATTTCCTTCTCCAACTTTTAATCATACAATATTGAAAAAATCACATTTGCTAATATGATCACTGGTAGCATCAGAAAACTCTAACTACTGGAAAATGTCAAGTTCACAGCAGTGGACACAAGTTTTCCAAAATTCTAATTTTGCTTGAAAGTTCAAATTCCACTATCAGTGACAAATAGTGTCAGCTCTTTTCCTTGTAGTGACAGGCTTACTTGTTTATTTTTGAGAAAATATCTGTCAAATACCCAAGTCCGAATAACTATAATTTTTCCATCAGTTGTCTTTTTAAGTAAAAAAGGTCTTCTATTTTTAAAAGTATGGCTAGTGTAGCATGCAATTTAGATAATCACACAACTGCTTTTCCTCAAGGCAACCACTGGACTTAAAGTGTGCAAGAGAAGTGATTTATGTATACAAGTACTTAAGAGTCAAGATATAATAAGATTTAATATTTTTTAACTGCTTCTTCAAGGACACTGTTAAGTAAAACTTTTTTTTTTTTTGAGTGCCTGGTAGTGAAGAGTATAGGGACTGCTAGTACAGCTTTGGTGCTATGATTTGTGCTAACATGCCAGAAAATTTTATTCACTACTGCTTTTGCACCTTCAGTGCAAATGCCAACACAGTGAAAAAGGCATGTAATTCAGGGGCTAAACCTAAAACACAAACCCCTCCTACAAACTTGTAAGGTGGGGTCCACTTAGGTGATCACAAGGGTGGTATTTCCCACCTTAGCCTTCTTTGTCCAGATGTAATACAGCCTCATGCCATTTGGCACTCACTCAGATATCATGCTACTACCTAGGTACACTGCAGAAGCTTAGCAAGTCAGCTTGCAAGGACTACACCACTAGAGCCACCTACAATATTACAGACTTAATGACTTCTAAGAAGGTGAGTGGAGTAAGCCACAACACTAATATTCGCACTCTGCATTGCTTGATGTGATAAATAAGTCTATATATATTTTTGTGTGTGTGTGTGTGTGTGTGTGCATGCGTGCTAAGTTGCTTTAGTTGTGTCCAACTCTTTGCACCCTACGGACTATAGCCTGCCAGGCTCCTCTGTCCATGGGATCTCCAGGGCGAGAATACAGAAATGGGTTGCCCTGTCCTCCAGAGGATTTTCTCAACCAAGGGATCAGACCCGCATCTCTTATGTCTCCTGCATTGGCAGGCGGATTCTTTTAACCCTAGCACCACCTGGGAAGCTCACGTGTGTGTGTGTTGTACACACTATATACAGGTTTACAAGACATATATATACATATATATGGTATATGGACTTCCCAGGTGGCACTGTGGTAAAGAAACCCAACCTGCCAATGCAGGAAGATGCTGGAGACACAGGTTTGATCCTTGGGTCAGGAAGATCCCCTGGAGGAGGCATGGCAGCCCACTCCAGTATTCTTGCTGGAGAATCCCCATGGACAAAGGAGCCTGGTGGGCTACAGTCCATGGGTCACAAAGAGTTGGACACAACTGAGTGACTTAGCACGAACGCATATATGGTATATATACTTGTATATACTTATATATATACCATTATAGCCATCCATATATACTATTAAATCATCAAAAGGGAATATTTTTATAGCAATTACAGATGTCAGTCACCACACAGTATTAACATTTTTCTTTGAAACTAGTACATAGTAAGTACTATATGTGGTTGTGAATAAATATGTTTCAAGCACTAATCTAAGGACAAAGCTCAGTTTAGTCTCAGTTTTCTGAGGCAATTTAGCATAAAAAAGCCCATTCACTGCAATTAAGAATGAATCAGAACATTAAACAGCTGCAGCTGGATTTTTCAATTAGTGTGGTACAGGGCTTAAAATCAGAGTAGAAGTTGAAGCCAGTCTTCACTCTAAGAAATACCACCTCCAAATTCCAGAGTCTTCAAAAGTCTTGAGGAGAGGCCTTCTATGCTTACTTCCATTCTAAACATTTTATTTAATTAGATTTTCCCTTCCATCCTCCTTGACTTCCTCTCCATCTGATGTAGCTTCACAAAGTCCATCCAACTAGTTACTATTACATTTAGAGTAAATTATATTACTTTCAACAAAGCGTTAGATTTTTTTTTTTGTATTAGTGTAGATATAAAGGGCATCTTTGTTGTTGTTTAGTCGCTGAAGTCACATCCGACTTTTTTGCGACCGCATGGACTATAGCCCACCAGGCTCCTCTGTCCATGGGATTTCCCAGGCAAGAATACTGGAGTGGGTAAGTGCATCTCACACACTGTTAATACTCTCATTATTGATACCTAATGTTTCATTAAAATAAGGGGGAAACATTTAAGTAAAATCTAGGACATTCTATTTTCTGGGGCAATGTGCCAGGGTCCATTTGTTCCGGAGTGGGATAAATGCTAAAAGTTGCAAGGTACCATTCAAAAGTTTATTTACATGCATTGTCTGCTGTTTCCACACCAAATATATTCTGTGTTTAAAATGTATAAAGCTGAGGCCAGGCCTTCTTCACGCTGTTTGCAGTAAAATATGGCTTACCACGTCTCTCCGAGGAACCCCTGACAAATAGGCTCTTGTTGTCCAACTTTCACTCTACTGAGGGTAAATGATTCAGTGGTTCAGAAGGTTAATTCCTGGAGATAGCGTTGTCTTTGGCTTGAACAGGATGTTGGTAGTGCTTTAATGTGGTTATCAAACTAGGCTGCCCTTCATTCTTTGCTCTCGGAGCCCAGGGCTTTGTTCCACAAAGGCATTCCAGCCCCCCTCTATGGAGATACAGCAAAGCTGAACATACCACAGCATTACTCCCTGCCAGCACAGGCTCCTCTGGGGTCACTGTGGATACTGACAATATACAGCACTGAAACTGATTAATGACAGACTTGATCTTTAAAAGATCTGTAAATATTTGTAAGTGCATAAAGATTTGGAATGTCTTTTGATGCCACCGATTCAAAAATCTGTAAAACCCTTACTCATTAGATGTTCAGATTCCTCAATAGCTCCACAGTCTGGCCTCTAAATGGTTTACTATATACCCTAATATCTTTTTGGCCATATTCCATCTCCAAATTGTCTGGAATGATTGCTTGTATAATTAGGATGTATAATTGGATGTTCATGCCCATCACATGGAATCAACATTGGGAAAGAGTTTCAAATACCCAACATGTTCAATTTTGCTGGTGCTCATTTGTAGTGATAAATCCACTGTCACAAGCTGAGTAGAAGAGAAAATCCCCAAGCCTAGGAGAGATCTCTTTCGCCACAGCATGGATCCTATTTTTTCTAGCAAACTGCTATCAGTACAACACCATTGAAATGGTGGCATCCCAGTAGCCCAGTGCATTTCAAAATCAAACTGTGGTAGTTGACAACTTCTTATGTGTCCAAGCACTGCATAGGAAGAAATAAAACAATGTCCTGCTCTTACAGAACTCAGTCATGCCGAGGAGCCCAGAGTCACATCCGGAAAGCACTCAAAGTAATCAGTACTAGGAGGATGATGACTTAGTGCCATAATTAATGGTATAGTTCTGGACAGCAAATGCCTCAGGATGCCAGGAAGGAGAGAAGATGACAACAGTGACTTATATTGATGTTCGACACAACTTAATTGAGGTCTTCCTCTGACCCAGACCCAAGTTAAGCATGGTGGTGGTGGTGGTGGTTTAGTCGATAAGTTATGTCTGACTCTAGTGACCCCAAAGCCTGCCAGGGTCCTCTGTCCATGGAATTCTCCAGGCAAGAATACTCGAGTGGGTAGCCATTCCATTCTCCAGGGGATCTTCCTGACCCAGGGATCAAACCTGGGTCTCTTGCATTGCAGGTGGATTCTTCACCATCTGAGCCACCAGGGAAGCCCCAAGTTAGGTGCTGGGGATATAAAGATAAGTAAAAGACATAGTTGTTCTCAAGGAGCTGGCAATGCTTTGGTGGAGACAGACCTGGAAAACCGCTCATTTCAACAGACAAATAAGGGTTAAACAGAGGGCTGTACAAAATAACAGGAGGACCTGAGGAGGAAGTCAGAAGAATTCTCACAGAGAAGTGTGCATCATGCAGGGCTCTGAAATGCAATTAAGAGTTCTTCAGGGTAATAACGGGAGGCAGTAACTAGAAGAGGAGCTCAGCAGTGTGAAGCCTACTTAGGCTTCTTAGTAAAGTGAGAGACTTTGAGTTACTGAAAGTAAATGATGTTCAAAGAGATTAACTCTTAAGGTCCCACCACTGGGAAATGATAAAAAGAGGCCTCAGGTTCACATCCACCTGACTCTGCTGTGATGAGCCCTGCCTTCACAAAGATTTGGAAACAAATACAGGTCAACTCAGGACATTCATATCATCTTTGAGCAGTATAAATTGGTAATAAATTCACTTCCATGTAAGATATAAACAACCTGCAAATCCCAGAGAGAGGGAATCTACTTAAGATTTTGCATATTTAGTTGCAAGAATGCTAACTTTCAACGTTGAGGGTTTTTTGGCCACACCACGTGGCATGTGGGATCTTAGTTTCCCAACCAGGTACTGAACCACTACCCCCTCCAGTGGAAGCATGCAGTCTTAACCACTGGGACCACCAGAGAAGTCCCACTTTCAACATTTGTAAGATTACTTTAGATACCTTTGGATATGGCTAAAGGAAAAGATATATATATATATATATATAAAAGTGTTAGTCACTTAGCCATGTCCAACTCTTGTGACCCCATGGACTGTAGCCCCCCAGGCTCCTCTGTTCATGGACTTCTCCAGGCAAGAATACTGGAGTGGGTTGCCATTTCCTTCTCCTGGGGGTCTTCCTGACCCCAGGGATTGAACCTGGGTCTCCTGCATTGCTATTATACACCCACTATTCCCTGGCGGCTCAGATGGTAAAGCATCTGCCTACAATGAGGGGGACCGGGGTTCAATCCTTGAATCAGGAAGATCGTCTGGAGAAGAAATGGCAACCCACTCCAGTACTCTTGCCTGGAAAATCCCATGGACAGAGGAGCATGATAGGCTACAGTCCATGGGGTCGCAAAGAGTCAGACATGACTGAGCGACTTCACTTTCACTTTCATATCTGTATCTATATCTATATGTGACTCACTTTGCTGTACAGCAGAAACTTACACAAAATTGTAAATAAACTATACTCCAATGAACTTTTTTTTAAGTGGAGGGACTGGTCAAGATTCTCCCTGGGTTCCACTACATTCTGGCTCTCTAGTCTTCTACAGCTTTAAATAGATTTGGTTCTCATGGGGACTGTGGCCCCCAGGGGGAATTTTACCAAAAAAAAAATTGAAGAGTTGTTACAGGGACTGGGTGAGTCACTATTGGCATTTAGCAATTGGAGACCAAGAAGGTAGACATAACCTCATATGACAAAGAGCTGTCCTGCATCATATATGACATTTTCACCCCAGATTTACTGAGGTATAATTCACAATAAAGCTTCATATATTTAAAGTGTATAGTGTAGTGATTTGATATACATATATACTGTGAAATGATTAACGCAATCAAGTTAATTGATTATCCATCAGTTCACAGAGTTACTTTCTTTTTCTTTCTTTTTTTGGAAGATGGGAGTAAGAACACTTAAGATCTACTCTCTTAGCAAATTTCAATATACAATTCAATATTGTTAACTACAGTTTGCACATTGTCCATCAGATCCCCAGAACTTCATCTTATAACTGGAAGTTTGTACCCTTTAATCAAACTCTCCCCATTTCCCCCATCCCCAGCTTATAGTAACCACCACCCTAATCTCTGTTTCTAGGAATCATATATTTTAGATTTCACATATAAGTGAGATCATACAGTATTTGTTTTTCTCTGTCTGTCTTCTTTCATTTAGCAAAATGTCCTCCAGGGTCATCCATGTTCTCACAAATGATAGGATGTTCTTTTAATGGCTGAATAATATTCCATTATTTATACAGATATGAGAGATATAGAAAATCAATCATCTTCTTTATCCATTTATCCACTGACAAACACTGAGGTCCAGAGAGTTTAATGTCACTTGTGCAGCTCAGAACTGGCCACGCAGAGACTGAAAGCAGATCATTCTGTTTCCAGAGAACATGTTCCTGGCTGCCACACTCAACCCACACAGCCTGGAACTTAGGGCAGAAAGAGAAGCTAGAACCCGATTTTGAAACAAAACTTCTATTTCCAAAACCCAACCTGTTTCTCCTTTGCTGACTCTCGAAAGGGGCTGGATGACAATTTTGCAATGTGTCTATCTGAACAACCTCTTAAGGGGTTAAAGAAAAGTAGTTCCATGATATGTTTTCTATAAAATCAAACACCTGAAGTAATTTGGGGTTCTTTTTTTTATTCCCATAGAATTAGCTGATGGGCTGTTGGCACCATTTAAACTGACCCATGACTCTTGTGATTCCATGCCCATGATTCAAAATCAAAAGGAACATAAAAGAGAAGCAATTTTGAGAAAAGGTATTTCTGAGTTCAGTTAAATTAGCCATCTCTGAGTTTTGAGAAAGGACAAGAAGTAGAGTGGAAGTGAGCCATCCACTGCAGAACTCCAAGGGGCACCAGAAGTGTTGTATTGTGCTGTAGGGGTGCCAGTCATGTACAGTACATGGAAATGATGCCCACTGGAGTTAGCTGTGACATGTGACAGCCTTACATAAGCTTTAAAAATCCTGGCTCCAATGATGACCCTATTTGTGAGACAGCAAAAGAGACACAGATGTAAAGAACAGACTGTTGGACTCTGTGGGAGAAGGCGAGGGTGGGATGATTTGAGAGAATAGTATTGAAACATGTATATTACCATATGTGAAATAGATCGCCAGTCCAGTGTCGATGCATGAGACAGGGTGCTCAGGGCTGGTGCACTGGGATGACCCCGAGGGATGGGATGGGGATGGAGGTGGACGGGGTTTCAGGATAGGGAACACAAGTACACCCATGGCTGATTCATGTCAATGTATGGCAAAAACCACCACAATATTGTAAAGTAATTAGCCTCCAATTAAAACCCCCCAAAATTTTTTAATTAAAAAAAAGAAAAGGCAGAGGAACCAGAGATAAGTTAAAAAAAAAAAAAAAAAAAAGCCTGGCTCCTGGGCAGGATTGAATCCATGTATTGTGAAGCCTAGGGCCTAATCAATTGAGGGTGGCCTTCTTATAAGGGATGATATTTATAAATAAAAAACAAGGTACAGGCATGCATTCACCAAAAGATGTACTACAACATTCCTAGTATATATTTCTGATAGCCTCAAGCTAGTATCTCCTCAAATTGATCAAGGATAGTATAGTCTCAAATTGGAATACTATACAGCAGTGAAAAAATGACAAGTTACTGATATATGTGAACAATAAGGATGAACCTCGCGACTGGCGCATTAAGCGGCAGGCGGCTGCGACTGGCGCACTAAGCACGGCCGAAAGGAGATACCCCACGTCCGAGGTCAGGGGCAGAAGCCAGGAGGACCCCATGCCCGAAGGGCGGCAGCCAAGAGGAGTTACCACACGTTCGAGGTCAGGGGCAGCAGCCGAGAGTGCCAGGCTGCGACGGTGCAGGAACGGCTGAGGAGAGCTACCCCTGCGTCCGAGGTCAGGGGCGACGACGAGAGGAGTTACCCCGCATCCGAGGCCAGCGGGTGGCGGCCTGGAGGAGCAACTTCACTCACGAGGCCAGGGGCCGCGGCCAGGAGGACCAACGCGCATGCACAAGGAGTCCTGGCTGTGCGGGCATAGGAGGGCCTGGAGGAGCTATCCCACAGAAGGGCGGCGGTGAGGAGATACCCCTCGTCCAAGGTAAGGAGGCAGCGGCTGTGCTTTGGGTGCAGCAGCCGTGAAGAGATACCCACGCCCAAGGTAAGAGAAAACCCAAGTAAGACGGTAGGTGTTGCAAGAGGGCATCAGAGGGCAGACACACTGAAAACCATACTGACAGAAAACTAGTCAACCTAATCACACTAGGACCACAGCCTTGTCTAACTCAGTGAAACTAAGCCATGCCCGTCGGGCAACTCAGGATGGGCAGGTCATAGTGGAGAGATCTGACAGAATGTGGTCCACTGGAGAAGGGAACGGCAAACCACTTCAGTATTCTTGCCTTGGGAACCTCAATGAACAGTATGAAAAGGCAAAATGATAGGATACTGAAAGAGGAACTCCCCAGGTCAGTAGGTGCCCAATATGCTACTGGAGATCAGTGGAGAAATAACTCCAGAAAGAATGAAGGGATGGAGCCAAAGCAAAAACAACACCCAGTTGTAGATGGGACTGGTGATAGAAGCAAGGTTCGATGCTGTAAAGAGCAATATGGCATAGGAACGTGGAATGTTAGGTCCATGAATCAAGGCAAATTGGAAGTGGTCAAACAAGAGATGGCAAGAGTGAATGTCGACATGCTAGGAATCAGTGAACTCAAATGGACTGAAATGGGTGAATTTAACTCAGATGACTGTTATGTCTACTACTGCGGACAGGAATCCCTCATAAGAAATGGAGTAGCCATCATGGTCAACAAAAGAGTCCGAAATGCAGTACTTGGATGCAGTCTCAAAAATGACAGAGTGAGCTCTGTTCATTTCCAAGGCAAACCATTCAATATCACAGTAATCCAAGTCTATGCCCAACCAGTAACTCTGAAGAAGCTGAAGTTGAACGGTTCTATGAAGACCTACAAGACCTTTTAGAACAAACACCCAAAAAGATGTCATTTTCATTATAGGGGACTGGAATGCAAAAGTAGGAAGTCAAGAAACACCTGGAGTAACAGGCAAATTTGGCCTTGGAACACAGAATGAAGCAGGGCAAAGACTAATAGAGTTTTGCCAAGAAAATGCACTGGTCATAGCAAACACCCTCCTCCAACAACACAAGAGAAGACTCTACACATGGACATCACCAGATGGTCAACGCCAAAATCAGATTGATTATATTCTTTGCAGCCAAAGATGGAGAAGCTCTATACAGTCAACAAAAACAAGACTGGGAGCTGACTGTGGCTCAGATCATGAACTCCTTATTGCCAAATCCAGACTTAAATTGAAGAAAGTAGGGAGAACCACTAGACCATTCAGGTATGACCTAAATCAAATCCCTTATGATTATACAGTGGAAGTGAGAAATAGATTTAAGGGCCTAGATCTGATAGAGTGCCTGATGAACTATGGAATGAGGTTCATGACATTGTACAGGAGACAGGGATCAAGACCATCCCCATGGAAAAGAAATGCAAAAAAGCAAAATGGCTGTCTGGGGAGGCCTTACAAATAGCTGTGAAAAGAAGAGAAGCAAAAAGCAAAGGAGAAAAGGAAAGACATAAGCATCTGAATGCAGAGTTCCAAAGAATAGCAAGAAGAGATAAGAAAGCCTTCTTCAACGATCAATGCAAAGAAATAGAGGAAAACAACAGAATGGGAAAGACTAGAGATCTCTTCAAGAAAATTAGAGATATCAAGGGAACATTTCATGCAAAGATGGGCTCGATAAAGGACAGAAATGGTATGGACCTAATAGAAACAGAAGATATTAAGAAGAGATGGCAAGAATACACAGAACTGTACAAAAAAGATCTTCACGACCCAGATAATCACGATGGTGTGATCACTGACCTAGAGCCAGACATCCTAGAATGTGAAGTCAAGTGGGCCTTAGAAAGCATCACTACGAACAAAGCTAGTGGAGGTGATGGAATTCCAGTTGAGCTATTCCAAATCCTGAAAGATGATGCTGTGAAAGTGCTGCACTCAATATGCCAGCAAATTTGGAAAACTCAGCAGTGGCCACAGGACTGGAAAAGGTCAGTTTTCATTCCAATCCCAAAGAAAGGCAATGCCAAAGAATGCTCAAACTACTGCACAATGGCTCTCATCTCACACACTAGTAAAGTAATGCTCAAAATTCTCCAAGCCAGGCTTCAGGAATATGTGAACTGTGAACTTCCTGATGTTCAAGCTGGTTTTAGAAAAGGCAGAGGAACCAGAGATCAAATTGCCAACACCCACGGGATCATGGAAAAAGCAAGAGAGTTCCAGAAAAACATCTATTTCTGCTTTATTGACTATGCCAAAGCCTTTGACTGTGTGGATCACAATAAACTGGGGAAAATTCTGAAAGAGATGGGAATACCAAACCACCTGACCTGCCTCTTGAGAAATTTGTATGCAGGTCAGGAAGCAACATTTAGAACTGGACATGGAACAACAGACTGGTTCCAAATAGGAAAAGGAGTATGTCAAGGCTGTATATTGTCCACCCTGCTTATTGAACTTATATGCAGAGTACATCATGAGAATCCCTGGACTGGAAGAAGCACAATCTGGAATCAAGATTGCCGGGAGAAATCTCAATAACCTCAGATATGCAGATGACACCACCCTTAGGGCAGAAAGTGAAGAGGAAGTAAAAGACTCTTGATGAAGGTGAAAGAGGAGAGTGAAAAAGTTGGCTTAAAGCTCAACATTCAGAAACGAAGATCATGGCATCCGGTCCCATCACTTCATGGGAAATAGATGGGGGAAACAGTGGAACAGTGGAAACAGTGTCAGACTTCATTTTTTGGGGCTCCAAAATCACTGCAGATGGTGACTGTAGCCATGAAATTAAAAGACGCTTACTGCTTGGAAGGAAAGTTATGACCAACCTAGACAGCATATTGAAAAGCAGAGACATTACTTTTCCAACAAAAGTCCATCTAGTCAAGGCTATGGTTTTTCTGTGGTCATGTATGGATGTGAGAGTTGGACTGTGAAGAAGGCTGAGCGCAGAATTGATGCCTTTGAACTGTGGTGTTGGAGAAGACTCTTGAAAGTCCCTTGGACTACAAGGAGATCCAACCAGTCCATTCTGAAGGAGATCAGCCCTGGGATTTCTTTGGTAGGAATGATGCTAAAGCTGAAACTCCAGTACTTTGGCCACCCCATGCGAAGAGTTGACTCGTTGGAAAAGACTCTGATGCTGGGAGGGATTGGGGGCAGGAGGAGAAGGGGACGACAAAGGATGAGATGGCTTAATGGCATCACTGACTCAATGGACATGAGTCTGGGTGAACTCCAGGAGTTGGTGATGGACAGGGAGGCCTGGCGTGCTGCTATTCATGGGGTCTCAAGAGTCTGACATGACTGAGTGACTGAACTGACTGAAGGATGAACCTCACACATTTGAGTAAAAGAAGCCAGAGATGAAAGAGGACAAATTGGATGATTTCATCTGAAAACATGGGAAAACCGTCTGTGCTGTTAGAAACCAGGCTAGTGGCTATCACTGGTGCACAGTGATGGGATCAGAGCCACTGCAGGATTTCTGGGTGCTGGTTTATGATTTTTAATCTAATGCTGATTAGCCAGATAATGTTGTTGTTGTTGTTTAGTCACTCAATCATGTCCAACTCTGTGACCCCATAGACTGCACCACACCAGGCTTTCCTGCCCTCCACTATCTCCTGGAATTTGCTCAAACTCATATCCATTGAGTCCGTGATATCATCCAAGCATCTCATTCTCTGTCGCCCCGTTCTCCTGCCTTCACTCTTTCCAAGCTTCGGGGTCTTTTCTAATAAGTCAGCTCTTATCCAGACATATTAGTTTATAAAATACTTTGAGTTTATGACATGTGTACTTTTCTTCAATTTTTTCAATCTTTTTTTTTTTTTTTTTTTAAAGATAGAAGACCTTGGTTGAGGCCTATGTTCCAATTCACCACAGTCCCGGGACTATGAGTAAGATGGGGACACATCTCTTTCAGTGCCCACCATCTATATCAATCCCAGGAACAGACTCTGCTAGGTGCACACAGGCTGACCTTTGGACAAGGGCTCTGGTGAACCCTACCTGTGTCTTAGGCTCCCTGTTTCCCAAGGCTTCTAGCTGAAGCATCTCTCTTAGGCCTGCCCCTACCCAGAAAGTCCCCTTCATTCTGAGTTTTCTGAGCCTTGTCTTCATACCATCCCCCACTTGCTGAAATCAATGTTCATGTGTTCCATGGTCCCTCCCCTCAGACCTCTCCTTTCTGTCCTCGGGGATCTCTGAAGATAAAGCCAGAAGTAACAGGTAGAGCCAGTGGTGGGGACTGAGGATGCCTGGCTGACCGGGAGGAGTTTTCAATGCAAACACCAAGACCAACAAGAGCTGGCACTAACAGCTACCTATATGTCACACATTGTAATAAGTGTTTTATAAGCATTAACTCAACACTCACAATAACCCTCTGAGGCAGTTGTTATTATTATCACCATTTTCCAAATGAGGAAACTGAGTCTCAGATAAATAAAATGGTTTACTCAAGTTGACACCGTTATTGAGTACACCGGATGAATGAATACATCTGTGTGGATCTGTTTGCATCTGCGTATTTGCAGATGTTTGGAATTGGCATGTAAGTCTCTCTGTATGTGCTTGCATGTGTGTATATATCTGTGTCAGCCCAGTTAGTCAATGTGGCAGGGTTGACATTGGAATAATCATAGCCAGTATTTACTGAGTGTTTTTAATGTGCCTAGCACTATGCTAAGCACCTTGCACACAGTGCCTCATTCAATCCTACCCGTGAAGCAGATGGAGTTTCCTGTTTAAGAATACTCTCTGGAACCAGGCTGCCTGCATTAGAATCCCAGCTCTTCTGCTTACTAGCTGTGTGATGCTGGGCAAGCCACTTACCCTCTCTGAAACTTACTTTTCTCTGTAAAATGAGTGTAGCCATACCTCCTACTTCAGAAGGCTACTGGGAGGATGAAATGAGAAAGTACATAGAAAACATTATTAATAAAACAGTGCCTGGCACACCAGTAAACACCATATGAATGTTTGCTAATACTCCCAATTTAAAGATTAGTACACTGAAACTCTGAAAGGTTGAGTCTGACTTTGTAACAATAATAAAAACATAACAGCTTCCATTTATGAAGTGTTTAGTGTGTGCTAAGTAGGCCCTTTTCATACATTATAATATAGACATGCATATACATACATATTTTACATATGCTTGTACATATGTTATATAAACATACATTTTAAATTACAAAATTAAAAGGTTTAAAGGACTTGAAAAAAAGGGAATTATAACTATGAGGGGAGGGGTGATGGACATGTTAAGTAGCTTGATCGTGCTGAATAGTTCACAATGCATACATGTGTTCACAAGTTGTACACCTGAGTATATACAACTTTCAATTCTTAGCTCTACCTCCATAAATCTAACCTGCCCAGGGCTACACAGCTCTAAGTGGGCAATGGCAGGCCTGGTCTGCGTGAGGCCTGAGCTGGTAACTCAACCACCTTGCACTAATATGGGGCTGTGTTATGTCAGCACATGCTTGTGCCTGTCTTTGTCTGTGATCTACATGCAAGGAACTATAAATGCGCATAGCTCTCAGCTTCTGTAGTGTAGGTGTCTGTATGTCCCTGTGAAACATTATTCTGGTCCTTTCCTCACATGTTCTTCTCCAGTACAACCAGCAGAGGGGGCTCAGAAATTTTTTTCTCATGTTGAAGAAGTTAAGAGTATATACAATATTAAAAACAGATTCCTTTGAAAAATGCCAGTTCTTGAAGGGGATACCTATGGTCTATGACCAGCTCTTCATACTCTGAAGACAGAACATAGGCAGACACTCAGACGTGGCATCTTTCATGGTCAGGGCCATTTCTGTCTAAGAAGCAGTCACCTAGCTCCCAGAGAAGGCTAAACCACTGGAGCTGCTGAGCATCCACTTCTGTCTGTCTTGTGACACTCTCTGTGGCCACTCACTGCCTTCTGGCTACCAAGACCTACCACAGCTACTTCATGACCCACCAGGAACCCCAAGTTCTCCTTCCTTCCTCCCCACGCTCCTGTCTTCCTTTGGCTGGCTGTTCAGATGTAATGAGACTGACAGTGACAACACCCACAAGGCCAGGTTTCATCTCATTTAGACCTCCCAGCCCACCTAGGAGGCCAGAAGCATTATTTTACCCTCCTCATTTAGAAAAAGAGAAATTGAGACTCAGAGTGGAGAATGCTTTGCCTAATGTCACACTGTCAAAAGGAGCAGAAAAAGAAATCAATTTGAAATCAGTAAGAAATCAGTTTCCTGTGAATCCAAAACCTACTCTCCCTTCCACTATGCCAATCATTGGGGCTACAATTGGAACTCACATTATAACAGGCTCCTTATCTTGACTAACTCCTACACCTGAAATTCTCCAATATGAATATGCATCAAAATTACCTGAGCATATTATTTCAGAAAAAAAAACAAACAAAACCCACAAAAGTCACAGGGCCATCTGTTTCTATAGCAGGCCAGGAACTTGTCTGTGTAATAAAGACTTCATGTAACTTCTTACACAGGTGGTCCCTGGCCACACTAAAAGAAAACCAGTCCTCTTAACAAGGCCCACCACAAGTTCTTGACCAGCCAACTCAACAAAGCTTCAGAATGGTTACAAAACCGTAGTGACCATTGATGGAGTACCTGCCACATGCCAGGCACATTAGGTCTGCGATCTATTCTGAGTTCATTTTTGTGAAAGTTATAAGGTCTGTGTCCAGGTTCTTTTTTTTTTTTAAATGGATATCCAGTTATCCCAGCACCATTTGTTGAAAAGACTGCCCTTTCTCCATTGAATTGCCTTTGCTCCTTTGTCAAAGAATAGTTGACTGTCTTCAGGTGGATCTATTTCTGAGCTCTGTATTCTGTTCCATTGATCTATTTGTCTATTCTTTCATCAGTACTATACTGTCTTCATTACTGCAGCTTTATAGTAAGTCTTGAAGTCATTAATAGAAGCCTAAGTCCAACTTTGTTCTTCCTCAGTATTTAGTTGGCTATTTTAGGCCTTTTGCCTTTTCATATAAACTCTGGAATGAGTTTGTCGATATCTACAAATAACTTGCTGGAATTTTCACTGGGACTGCACTGAATCTATAGATCAAGTTGAGGAGAATTGACATCTTAATAATACTGAGTCTTTCAATCCATGAACATCAAATATCCTTCCGTTTATTTAGATCTTTTTTTTTTTATCAGAGTTTTGCAGTTTTCTACATATAGATCCTGCAAGCATTTTGTTGGATTTATATTGAAGTATCTGAATTTTTGTGCTACTGTACAATAAGTGGTATTGAATTTGAATTTTTAATTCCAATTGTTCATTACTAATATACAGGAAAGACATGACTTTTATGTATTAATGTTGCATCCTGTGACTACCTTTTAGTTTCAGAGGGTTTTTTTTTTTTTTTTGGCTGTGTTGAGTCTTTGTTGCTACACAGGGTTTTCTCTAGTTGCAGCCAGCAGGGGCTATTCTCTACTTGCAGTGTGTGCGCCTCTCATTATGGTGGCTTCTCTTGTTGCAGAACATGGGCTCTAGGGCACATGGGCTTCAGTAATCGTAGCACATGGGCTCAGTAGCTGCAATTCCTGGGCTCTAGAGCGCAGGCTCAGTAGTTAGGGCACATGGGCTTGGTTGCCCTGCAGCATATGGGATCGTCCCAGATCAGGGATTGAACCTGTGTCTCCTGCACTGGCAGGAAGCCACGAGGGAAGCCCTTCGAGAGCTTTTTTTTTGTCAATCCTTTGGGATATTCTACACAGATGATTACTCATCTACAAAGACCCAGGCACTTTCAGTTCAGTTCAGTCCCTCAGTTGTGTCCGACTCTTTGCAACCCCATGAATCGCAGCACACCAGGCCTCCCTGTCCATCACCAACTCCCAGAGTTCACTCAGACTCACGTCCATCGAGTCAGTGATGCCATCCAGCCATCTCATCCTCTGTC
Source organism: Bos taurus (assembly GCF_002263795.3). Classification (NCBI taxonomy): domain Eukaryota; kingdom Metazoa; phylum Chordata; class Mammalia; order Artiodactyla; family Bovidae; genus Bos; species Bos taurus. The sequence continues at coordinate 4,727,962 of NW_020192292.1, forward strand.
CTCCCCTTCTCCTCCTGACCCCAATCCCTCCCAGCATCAGAGTCTTTTCCAATGAGTCAACTCTTCGCATGAGGTGGCCAAAGAGTTTCAGCTTCAGCATCATTCCCTCCAAAGAAATCCCAGGGCTGATCTCCTTCAGAATGGACTGGTTGGACCTCCTTGCAGTCCAAGGGACTCTCAAGAGTCTTCTCCAACACCACAGTTCAGAAGCATCAATTCTTTGGCGCTCAGCTTTCTTCACATTCCAACTCTCACATCCATACATGACTACTGGAAAAACCATAGCCTTGACTAGACGGACCTTTGTTGGCAAAGTAATGTCTCTGCTTTTCAATATGCTATCTAGGTTGGTCATAACTTTCCTTCCAAGGAGTAAGCGTCTTTTAATTACTCCATAAACTTGTGCAAATTAAACATCATATTTCTAAATAATCAACAGGTCAAAGAAGAAATTCAAGGGAAACTAGAAAATACGAGATGAATGAAAATGAAAAATACAACATATCAAAACTTATGGGATGCAACAAAAGCAGGGAGATTAATCTTCCAAATGCCTACAGTACACACAAAAAAGAAAGATCTCAAATCATTAACCTAACCTGCCACACCTTAGAAAAGTAAGCTTAAAGCAAAAGAACAAAGAAAATAAAGAGAAATTTAAAAGAAAATAAACAAAATTTTAAAATAGAAAACAATAGGTAGAGAAAAATCAACAAAACCAAAAGTCGTTTTTTTAAAAAGATTAACAAAATTGACAAAACTTCAGCTAGACTGATCATGACAAAAAGAGAAAAAACTCAAATTACAAAAATCAGGAATGAAAGTGAGGATGTTGCTACTGCTCTTACAGAAATAAAAAATAATAATAAAATACTATGAACAATTGTATGTGAACAATTAGATAACCTAGATGAAATGGAAAAATCCCTAGAAACACAGAAACTATCAAAACCGACTAAAGGGCCACTCTCACCTTCTGAGATGACCCACACTCAGTCTGTGGGGAGTGTTTCTCTGTAAATAAACCCACCTCTTAACTTACAAAAATAAAATGACTCACTTAAGAAGACATAGAAAATCTGAATACACTTCAAGATAAGCAATCTCTCAAAAAATGTAAGTGTGCTCAGTTGTGTCTGACTCTTTTAACTCCGTGAACTGTAGCCTCCTCTGTCCATGGAATTTTCCAGGCAAGAATACAGGAGTGGGTTGCCATTTCCTCCCCCAGGGGATCATCCTAATAACACAAGTAACAGATTCAGTCAGTAGTCAAAAACTTCCAATAAGGAAAAGCCTAGACTAGATAAATTCACTGGTAAAATCCATTAAACATTTAAAGAATAATTAACACTAATCTTTCTTAATTTCCTTCTAAAATAGAAGAGTAGGAAACACTAACATGAAAATAATATCACCCTGGTACAGCACTAAGCAAAGAAGTCACAGGAAAACTACAGATGCAAAGTCTTCAACAAAATACTTGAACATCAAACCCAGAAGCATATAAAAAAGATTATACACCACATGATGTTGACCAATGTTGGGTCAACATATGAAAATCAATCAATGTAATACATCATATTAAAACACATATGATAAAACACATATGATAATCTCAATAGATACAAGAAAAAAAAACTTGATAAAAATCTAAAACCCTTTCATGATAAAAAACTGTTAACTGTCAACAAACTAGGAATAGAAGAAAACTTCCTCAAATTGATAAGGAGCATCTATGAAAAACCCAGAGCTAACATCATACTTAAGGGTGAATGATTGAATGTTTTCCCCCTAAGATTGGGAACAAGACAAGAATCTTTGCTCTTGTCAAACTGCACTGAAAATTCAGGGCACTTAAACAAGAAAAGGAAGGAATAAAACTATCTCTACTCACACATGACATGATGTTATATATAGTATACCCTGAAGAATCCATACCAAAGACAAAACAACTTCTGAATGCTGGCAGAAGGCATCAGGCACCCAGAAAGGCAGCCCATTGTCTTCAAAAGGAGATGGAGAAGTCTTGAGGCTACTGTAAGAATAAGACTGAAAACCAGAGGCAGGAGGCTTAAGTGCAAATCCTGAGAACACCATAGAACTCCTGACTCCAGGAAACTTTAATCAATAGGTGCTCATCAAACGCCTCCATACCTACACTGAAACCAAGCACCACCCAAGGGCCCACAAGTTCCAGAGAAAGACATACCACACAAATTCTTCAGCAACACAGAAACATAGCCTTGAGCTTAAATATACAGGCTGCCCAAAGTCACACCAAATCCATAGACATCTCACAACTCATTACTGGCCACTTCAGTGCACTCCAGAGAGAAGAAATCCAGCTCCACACACCAGAAAACCAACACAAGCTTCCCTAACCAAGAAACCTTGACAAGCCACATGTCCAACCCCACCCACAAGGAGGAAACACCACAATAAACAGGAACCACAAACTGCCAGAATACAGAAAGGCCACCCCAAACACAGCAATCTAAACAAGATGAAAAGGCAGAGAAATACCCAGCAGGTAAAGGAACAGGATAAATGCCCAGCAAATCAAACAAAAGAGGAAGAAATAGGGAATCTACCTGATAAAGAATTCCAAATAATGAGAGTGAAAATGATCCAAAATCTTGAAAACAAAATGGAGTAACAGATAAATAGCCTGGAGACAAAGAACGAGAAGATGCAAGAAATGTTTAACAAGGACCTAGAAGAAATAAAAAAGAGTCAATATATAATGAATAATGAAATAGTTGATATCAAAAGCACTCTGGAGGGAACCAACAGTAGAATAACGGAGGAAGAAGACAGGATTAGTGAGGTAGAAGATAGAATGGTAGAAATAAATGAATCAGAGAGGATAAAAGAAAAACGAATTAAAAGAAAGGAGGACAACCTCAGAGACTTCTGGGACAATGTTAAACGCCCCAACATTCGAATCATAGGAGTCCCAGAAGAAGAAGACAAAAAGAAAGGCCATGAGAAAATACTTGAGGAGATAATAGTTGAAAACTTCCCTAAAATGGGGAAGGAAATAGTCACCCAAGTCCAAGAAACCCAGAGAGTCCCAAACAAGATAAACCGAAGGCAAAACACCCCAAGACACATATTAATCAAATTAACAAAGATCAAAAACAAAGAACAAATACTAAAAGCAGCAAGGGAAAAACAACAAATAACACACAAGGGGATTCCCATAAGGATAACAGCTGATCTTTCAATAGAAACTCTTCATGCCAGAAGGGAATAGCAGGACATACTTAAAGTGATAAAAGAAAATAAGCTACAGCCCAGATTACTGTACCCAGCAAGGATCTCATTCAAATATGAAGGAGAAATCAAAAGCTTTACAGACAAGCAAAAGCTGAGAAAATTTAGCACCACCAACCAGCTCTCCAAAAAATGCTAAAGGATCTTCTCTAGACAGGAAACACAGAAAGGGTGTATAAACTCTAACCCAAAACAATAAAGTAAATGGCAATGGGATCATACTTATCAATAATTACCTTAAATGTGAAGATATTTTTTTTGTACAGTTCTTCTGTGTATTCTTGCCACCTCTTCTTAATATCTTCTGCTTCTGTTAGGTCCATATCATTTCTGTCCTTTATCGAGCCCATCTTTGCATGAAATGTTCCCTTGATATCTCTAATTTTCCTGAAGAGATCTCTAGTCTTTCCCATTCTGTTGTTTTCCTCTATTTCTTTGCATTAATTGCTGAGGAAGGCTTTCTTATCTCTTCTTGCTATTCTTTGGAACTCTGCATTCAGATGCTTATGTCTTTCCTTTTCTCCTTTGCTTTTTGCTTCTCCTCTTTTCACAGCTATTTGTAAGGCCTCCCCAGACAGCCATTTTGCTTTTTTGCATTTCTTTTCCATGGGGATGGTCTTGATCCCTGTCTCCTGTACAATGTCATGAACCTCATTCCATAGTTCATCAGGCACTCTATCAGATCTAGGCCCTTAAATCTATTTCTCACTTTCACTGTATAATCATAAGGGATTTGATTCAGGTCATCCTGGAATGTGAAGTCAAGTGGGCCTTAGAAAGCATCACTACAAACAAAGCTAGTGGAGGTGATGAAATTCCAGTTGAGCTATTTCAAATCCTGAAAGATGATGCTGTGAAAGTGCTGCACTCAATATGCCAGCAAATTTGGAAAACTCAGAAGTGGCCATAGGACTAGAAATGGTCATTTTTCATTCCAATCCCAAAGAAAGGCAATGCCAAAGAATGTTCAAACTACTGCACAATTGCACTCATCTCACATCCTAGTAAAGTAATGCTCAAAATTCTCCAAGCCAGGCTTCAGCAATACGTGAACCATGAACTTCCTGCTGTTCAAGCTGGTTTTAGAAAAGGCAGAGGAACCAGAGATCAAATTGCCAACATCCACTGGATCATGGAAAAAGCAAGAGAGTTCCAGAAAAACATCTATTTCTGCTTTATTGACTATGCCAAAGCCTTTGACTGTGTGGATTACAATAAACTGTGGAAAATTCTGAAAGAGATGGGAATACCAGACCACCTGACCTGCCTCTTGAGAAATCCGTATGCAGGTCAGGAAGCAACATTTAGAACTGGACATGGAACAACAGACTGGTTCCAAATAGGAAAAGAAGTACGTCAAGGCTGTATATTATCATCCTGCCTATTTAACTTATATGCAGAGTACATCATGAGAAACGCTGGGCTGGAAGAAGCACAAGCTGGAATCAAGATTGCCGGGAGAAATCTCAATAACCTCAGATATGCAGATGACACCACCCTTATGGCAGAAAGTGAAGAGGAACTCAAAAGCCTCTTGATGAAAGTGAAAGTGGAGAGTGAAAAAGTTGGCTTAAAGCTCAACATTCAGAAAACGAAGATCATGGTATCTGGTCCCACCCTTCATGGGAAATAGATGGGGAAACAGTGGAAACAGTGTCAGACTTTATTTTTCTGGGCTCCAAAATCACTACAGATGGTGACTGAAGCCATAAAATTAAAAGACACTTACTCCTTGGAAGGAAAGTTATGACCAACCTAGATAGCATATTCAAAAGCAGAGACATTATTTTGCCAACAAACGTTCATCTAGTCAAAGCTATGGTTTTCCCTGTGGTCATGTATGGATGTGAGAGTTGGACTGTGAAGAAGGCTGAGAGCCGAAGAATTGATGCTTTTGAACTGTGGTGTTGGAAAAGACTCTTGAGAGTCCCTTGGACTGCAAGGAGATCCAACCAGTCCATTCTGAAGGAGATCCGCCCTGGGATTTCTTTGGAAGGAATGATGGTAAAGCTGAAACTCCAGTACTTTGGCCAACTCATGTGAAGAGTTGACTCATTGGAAAAGACTCTGATGCTGGGAGGGATTGGGGGCAGGAGGAGAAGGAGACGACAGAGGATGAGATGGCTGGATGGCATCACTGACTCGATGGATGTGAGTCTCAGTGAACTCTGGGAGTTGGTGATGGACAGGGAGGCCTGGCGTGCTGCGATTCACAGGGTCGCAAAGAGTCGGACACGACTGAGCGACTGAACTGAACTGAACTGAACCTTAAATGGAAATGGGTTGAATGCCCCGACCAAAAGACAAAGACTGGCTGAATGAATACAAAAACAAGACCCTTATATATGTTGTCTACAAGAGACCCACCTCGAAACAAGGGACACATACAGACTGAAAGTGAAGGGCTAGAAAAGGATATTCCACGCAAATGGAGACCAAAAGAAAGCAGCAATAGCAATATTCATTTCAGATAAAATAGACTTTAAAACAAAGGCTGTGAAAAGAAACAAAGAAGGACACTACATAATGATCAAAGGATCAATCCAAGAAGAGGAAATAACAGTTATAAACATATATGCACCCAACATAGGAGCACCGGAATATGTAAGACAAATGCTAACAAGTATGAAAGAGGAAATTAACAATAACACAATAATAGTGGGAGACTTTAATAGCCCAATCACACCTATGGATAGATCAACTAAACAGAAAATTAACAAGGAAACACAAGCTTTAAATGATACAATAGACCAGTTAGACCTAATTGATATCTATAGGACATTTCACCCCAAAACAATGAATTTCACCTTTTTCTCAAGTGCACGCGGAACCTTCTCCAGGATAGATCATATCCTGGGCCATAAATCTAGTCTTGACATATTAAAAAAAAAAAAAAAACGGAAATCATTCCAAGCATCTTTTGTGACCACAATGCAGTAAGATTAGATGTCAATTACAGGAGAAAAACTATTAAAAATTCCAACATATGGAGGCTAAACAACATGCGGCTGAATAACCAACAAATCACAGAAGAAATAAAAAAATAAAAATATGCATAGAAATGAATGAAAATGAAAACACAACAACTCCAAAACTATGGGACACTGTAAAAGCAGTGCTAAGGGGAAGGTTCACAGTAATACAGGCTTACCTCAAGATACAAGAAAAAAGTCAAATAAATAACCAACTCTACACCTAAAGCAACTAGAAAAGGAAGAAATGAAGAACCCCAGGGTTAGTAGAAGGAAAGAAATCTTAAAAATTAGGGCAGAAATAAATGCAAAAGAAACAAAAGAGACCATAGCAAAAATCAACAAAGCCAAAAGCTGGTTCTTTGAGAGGATAAATAAAATTGACAAACCATTAGCCAGACTCATCAAGAAACAAAGGGATAAAAATCAAATCAACAAAATTATGAATGAAACTGGAGAGATCACAACAGACAACACAGAAATACAAAGGATCACAAGAGACTATTATCAGCAACTATATGCCAATAAAATGGACAACTTGGAAGAAATGGAAGAGTTCTTAGAAAAGTATAACCATCCAAAACTGAACCAGGAAGAAAGAGAAAATCTTAACAGACCCATCACAAGCATGGAAATCAAAACTGTAATCAGAAATCTTCCAGCAAACAAAAGCCCAGGACCAGACAGCTTAACAGCTGAATTCTACCAAAAATTTAGAGAAGAGCTAACACCTATCCTACTCAAACTCTTCCAGAAAATTGCAGAGGAAGGTCAACTTCCAAACTTATTCTATGAGGCCACTATCACCCTAATACCAAAACCTAACAAAGATGCCACAAAAAAAGTAAACTACAGGCCAATATCACTGATGAACATAGATGCAAAAATCCTTAACAAAATTCTAGCAAACAGAATCCAACAACATATTAAAAAGATATACATCATGTCCAAGTGGGCTTTATCCCAGGGATGCAAGGATTCTTCAATATCTGCAAATCAATCAGTGTAATATACCACTTTAACAAATTGAACAATAAAAACCATATGATTATCTCAATAGATGCAAAGAAAGCCTTTGACCAAATTCAACATCCATTTATGATAAAAAACCTTCCAAAAAGCAGGAATAGAAGGAACATACCTTAACATAATAAAAGCTATATATGACAAACCCACAGCAAACATTATCCTCAATGGTGAAATATTGAAATTATTTCCCCTAAATTCAGGAACAAGGCAAGGGTGCCCGCTCTCAGCACTAGTATTCAACATAGTTTTGGAAGTTTGGGCCACAGCAATCAGAGCAGAAAAAGAAATAAAAGGAATCCAGATTGGAAAAGAAGAAGTAAATCTCTCACTGTTTGCAAATGAAATGATCCTTTACATAGAAAACCCTAAAGACTTCACCAGAAAATTACTAGAGCTAATTAATCTATATAGGAAAGTTGCAGGATATAAAATCAACACACAGAAATCCCTTGCATTCCTATACACTAACAATGAGAAACCAGAAAGAGAAATTAAGGAAACAATTCCATTTACCATTGCAACAAAAAGAATAAAATACTTAGGAATATGTCTACCTAAAGAAACAGAAGACCTATATATAGAAAACTATAAAACACTGGTGAAAGAAATCAAAAAGGACACAAATAGATGGAGTGTTCATGGATTGTAAGAATCAATATAGTGAAAATGAACAATCTATAGATTCAATACAATCCCTATCAAGCTACCAACAGTATTTTCAGAGAACTAGAACAAATAATTTCACAATTTGTATGGAAATACAAAAAACCTCGAATAGCCAAAGTAATCTTGAGAAAGAAGAATGGAACTGGAGGAATCAACCTGCCTGACTTCAGGCTCTACTACAAAGCCACAGTCATCAAGACAGTATGGTACTGGCACAAAGACAGAAATATAGATCAATGGAACAAAATAGAAAGCCCAGAGATAAATCCATGCACCTATCATCACCTTACCTTTGACAAAAGAGGCAAGAATATACAATGGAGAGAAGACAATCTCTCTAACAAGTGGTGCTGGGAAAACTGGCCAACCACTTGTAAAATAATGAAACTAGAACACTTTCTAACACAATACACAAAAATAAACTCAAAATGGATTAAAGATCTAAACGTAAGACCAGACACTATTAAACTCCTAGTGGAAAACATAGGCAAAACACTCTCTGACATAAATCACAGCAGGATCCTCTAGGACCCACCTCCCAGAATATTGGAAATAAAAGCAAAAATAAACAAATGGGACCTAATTAAAATTAAAAGTTTCTGCACAACAAAGGAAACCACAAGCAAGGTGAAAAGACAGCCTTCAGAATGGGAGAAAATAATAGCAAATGAAGCAACTGGCAAAGAATTAATCTCAAAAATATACAAGCAACTCCTACAGCTCAATTCCAGAAAAATAAACGACCCAATCAAAAAATGGGCCAAAGAACTAAATAGACATTTCTCCAAAGAAGACATACAGATGGCTAACAAACACATGAAAAGATGCTCAACATCACTCATTATCAGAGAAATGCAAATCAAAACCACAATGAGGTACCACTTCACACCAGTCAGAATGGCTGTGATCCAAAAGTCTACAAGCAATAAATGCTGGAGAGGGTGTGGAGAAAAGGGAACCCTCTTGCACTGTTGGTGGGAATGCAAACTAGTACAGCCACTATGGAGAACAGTGTGGAGATTCCTTAAAAAACTGGAAATAGAACTGCCATACGACCCAGCAATCCCACTGCTGGGCATATACACCGAGGAAACCAGAATTAAAAGAGACACGTGTACCCCAATGTTCATCACAGCACTCTTTATAATAGCCAGGACAAGGAAGCAACCTAGATGTCCATTAGCAGATGAATAGATAAGAAAGCTGTAGTACATATACACAATGGAGTATTACTCAGCCATTAAAAAGAATACATTTGAATCAGTTCTAATGAGGTGGATGAAACTGGAGCCTATTATACAGAGTGAAGTAAGCCAGAAAGAAAAACACCAATACAGTATACTAATGCATATATATGGAATTCAGAAAGATGGTAACGATAACCCTGTATGCAAGACAGCAAAAGAGACACAGATGTATAGAACAGTCTTTTGGACTCTGTGGGAAAGGGCGAGGGTGGGATGATATGGGAGAATAACATTGAAACATGTATATTATCATATGTGAAACAGATCACCAGTCCAGGTTCAATGCATGAGACAGGGTGCTCAGGGCTGGTGCACTGGGATGACCCAGAGGGATGGGATGGGGAGGGAGGTGGGAGGGGGGTTCAGGATGGAGAACACATGTACACCCGTAGTGGATTCATGTCAATGTATGACAAAACCAATACAATATTGGAAAGTAATTAGCCTCCAAAAAATTAATTAATTAATAATTTAAAAAATACTATATCAAACACACACACACACACACACACACACAAGTATCTGTACCAAGAAAAAAAATCTAATAAATGAGTTCAGGAAAGTTACAAATACAAAACCAACATCCAAAAATGATTTGTAGGACTTCCCTGGTAGTCCAGAGGTTGGGAATGCAGGGGACATGGGTTCAGTCCCTGGTCTGGGAAGATCACACATGCTGCAGAGCCACTAGTCCTGTGTGCCACAACTACTGAAGCCCATGTGCTCTAGAGTCCATGTTCTTCAACAAGAGAAGCCACTGCAAGGAGAAGCCTGCACACCACAATGAAGAGTAGCCTCCTTCTTGCTATAACTAGAGAAAGCCCACACAAAGACCAAATTTGGCTGTACTTCTATATACTAGCAATGAATGGTCCAAAAATGAAATTAAGAAAACAATTCCATTTATAATAGCATCAAAAAACATTTAGGAATAAATTTAATGAAAGAAGTGTAAGACTTATACACTGAAAACTACAAAACCTGTTGAAAGAAATTAAAAGAGAACTAAATAAATGAAAACACAGCCCATGTCCATGGATTGGAAGACTTATTATTGTCATGATGGTAATACTCCCTAAAATGATGTATAAAGTCAACAAAATTCCTGTCAAAATCTCAGGTGCCTCTTTTAAAGAAATGAACAGCTATTCATAATATTCTTATGGAAATAAGGAATCCCAAATGGCCAAAACTATACTGAAAAAAAAAAGAACAAAGTTGAAAGACTCACATTTCCTGATCTCCAAATTTATTACAAAGCTACAGTAATAAAGATTGTGTGGTATTGGCATGAGGATAAACATAGAGATTGATGGAATTGACTGGAGAATCTAGAAATAAAGTCATATGTCTATTATCTCTTGTCAATTGATTTTTGACAGTGGTGCCAAGTAAATTCAATGAGGAAAGAATAAATGGCATTTCCAACAAAAGGCACTGGGACAACTGGATATCCACATGCGGAAAAATGAATTTAGACCCCTAATGCACACCATATATAAAAATTAACCCCTTAGTCTTTAAAGATTTAAATTTAAGAATAAAATATATAAAACTCTTAGAAGGAAACATAGGTATAAATCTTCATGACTCTGGCTTAGGTAATAGTTTTTTATATGGTATTGAAAGCACAAGCAACAAAAGAAAAACAAAGAGGACTTTATCAAAACTAAAAACTTTTGTAGGTCAAAGGATAGTATGAAGAGAGTGAAAAGACAACCCCCAGAATGGGATAAAATATCTGCATATCACATGCCTGATTTTTAAACTTGCATATAGACTATATAAACAACACAGCTCAATAATAAAAAAGAGATTAAAAACCTAACTTAAAATGGGCAATGGATTTGAATAGACATTAGTCATTTATGGATGTGAGACTATAAAGAAAGCTGAGCACCGAAGAATTGATGCTTTTGAAATGTGGAGTTGTAGAAGACTCTTGAGAGTCCCTTGGACTGCAAGGAGATCCAACCAGTCCATCCTAAAGGAAATCAGTCCTGAATATTCATTGGAAGGACTGATGCTGAAGCTGAAACTCCAACACTTTGGCCACCCGATGTGAAGAACTGACTCATTTTAAAAGACCCTGATGCTGGGAAAGTTTGAAAGTGGGAGAAGAAGGGGATGACAGTGGATGAGATGGTTGGATGGCATCACCAACTCGATGGACATGAGTCTGAGCGAGCTCTGGGAGTTTGTGAAGGACAGGGAAGCCTGGCATGCTGCAGTCCATGGGGTCGTAAAGAGTCAGACACGACTGAGTGACTTAACTGATCTAACTGAACTTCTCTAAAGAAGATCTACAAAATAGCAAATAAGCATATGAAAAGATGCTCAAGCTCATTAGTCATTAGGGAAGTGCCAATCAAGAGCACAATGAGATTCCATTTCATATCTGCCACAATGGCTATAATTAAAGAAAAAGAAAACTGAAAAACAAGTGTTGGCAAGGATATAGAGAAATTAGAACTCTCATACATTGCTAGTGGAATGTAATGTGTTACAGCTGCTTTGGAAAAAAAATTTGACAGTTTCTCAAAATGTTACACATAAAGTTATCATACAAGCTAACCATTCTATTCCTACATATGTACCGAATAGAATTGAAAATGTATGTTCACAGAAAAACTTGTATTCAAATGATCACAGCAGCACAATCCATAATAGCCATAAGTAGAAACAACTCAATATCTATCAACTTATGAACAGATAAACAAAATGTGATACATCCATAGATGTCAGTTCCAATTTACCATAATGTAATGAAGTAGTGATATATGTTACCACATGTGTGACCCTTGAAAGCATCATTGCTAAGTGAAAGAAGCCAAATATATAAGGCTGCTGCTGCTGCTGCTAAGTCACTTCAGTCATGTCCGACTTTGTGTGACCCCATAGATGCAGCCTACCAGGCTCCCCCGTCCCTGGGATTCTCCAGGCAAGAACACTGGAGTGGGTTGCCATTTCCTTCTCCAATGCATGAAAGCGAAAAGTGAAAGTGAAGTCGCTCAGTCGTGTCCGACGCTCAGCGACCTCATGGACTGCAGCCTTCCAGGCTCCTCCATCCATAGGATTTTCCAGGCAAGAGTACTGGAGTGGGGTGCCATTGCCTTCTCCGAATATATAAGGCACATATCATGCAATTCCACTTACATGAAATGTCCAGGGTAGCAAATTCACAGGGACAGAAAGTAGGTTAGGAAAGAGAGGAAGAAAAAGATAAAGATAATTTACTTGTCCAAGGTCACCAGGCTACTAAAGCAGCAAAATCAGGATTTGAAATCACATCCTTCTGACTAAGCGGCTCCTAACAACTCTACTGTCTTCATACATTCATCATTCACTCATCATTGATTATGCACCTAATATATGCTAGGCACCAAGAATAAAATCTTGACAAACCTACCTTCCAGGAACTCACAATAGAGAATGGAAGGCTGATATGAAAACAACAGAAGAAGTGGCCACTCAAGACCAAAACAAGGGCAATTGGAGAAGTACCTAAGAGTAGTTAAGTTAAGTTAAGTTAAGTCTTCTGAAAACCTGAGGCCAAGACAGGATTAAAGGAGAAGCATTTTATTAGAGGAAATGCCTATGAGAGAGAAATTAGGAAGGGAGCCAGGAAAACATTGGGAGAGTCATCAGACCGTGATGCCAGTGTGACATGAATGAAATAAAGAGGGAGACAAGGTTGGGTGGTAGCACCCTAGACAGCCATGCAGCCTAAAGGCAGTCTGACAGAGCTGTTGACAGAAACACTGCAAACCAAAGTCAAAATCAAAGAGGATCTGTATCTTTCAGGAACAGGTTTGCCTTAGCAACCCTTTGGTCTTTGGGCATTGACTAGAAGTACCCCATGAGACACATGGCTTTGATGCAAACCTGGAGGTGGATTTCCCACAATCACATAGCTGGGATCCTTGGTCAATTATATTCCCTGTAGTTGGAGCTCCTCAAGGTGCAGTCCTTGTGGTCACCACAAGGGTAAAATGTCAGGAAAGGCTTTCTGGTGACTTTTGACCTGGCTTCTAAGATTATAATCTCCCGATGGATTGGGACAGAATAAGAAAGAAAATCAAACAACATGGAGAAAAGGTGACTGGGTGAGCAATTGTGATACATGAAAGCCTGCTTATGGGTCTTAGTCCTTGGAGCTTTCAACAGAGTTCTTCTTGTTCTAGCTGTGTCCCCAGTGTCTCACACTTACAATCTAGTTCTTATTAAATGTTACAAAACACAATATAATTAGATTATCATTGAACGTCACACTGCTCAGTGTAATTCAGCTTGTCATTTAACACATGGAAAATTTTGCACATTAATATTCAATCACTCCAGAGTACTTCTGAAAGATTTGTGAGTTCATTTACATGTTTATCTGCTCTCTTCTTGAGAGTAGCACTGTTCTTCCGCCTGATGATTAAAATGAATTGGTAATTTTGAACTCATCCATCAGATCTGGAAATGATCTCTTAATTGACAAAGGTGTTTAACAGTTAATTGAACATTTCTACTGTGAACTTCCATTTTTTTAAGTACAGAAATAGCACAGCTGGGCCATGGACAAGTACACAATGTCACAAAAATATCTTTATGTGTCTCTCATGTTCTCTGAAATATCCCTACCTCCTTGCAAACTGCTACGTACACAGGGTACTCAATGAATATTTCATAATTTCACTTTCCATGAATTTCTGAAAATTTAAATATGAGAGTAAGTGTATTTTTGTTAAGTGTAGCTATTGAGAAATTTTAAAAAGGTAGAGGAACCAGAGATCAAATTGCCAACATCCATTGGATCATCAAAAAAGCAAGAGAATTCCAGAAAAACATCTACTTCTGCTTCATTGACTACACTAAAGCCTTTGACTGTGTGGATCACAAAAAGCTGTGGAAAATTCTTCAAGAGATAAGAATACCAGACCACCTTGCCTGCCTCCTGAGAAACCTGCATGCAGGTCAAGAAGCAACAGTTAGAACTGGACATGAACAACAGACTGGTTCAAAATTGGGAAAGGAGTACATCAGGGCTGTATATTGTCACCCCGCTTATTTAACTTCTATGCAGAGTACATCAAGCAAAATGCCAGGCTGAATGAAGCACAAGCTGAAATCAAGATTGCTGGCAGAAATATCAATAACCTCAAATATGTGGATGATACCCTCCACCCTTAAGGCAGAAAGTGAGGAGGAACTGAAAGAGCCTCTTGATGAAAGTGAAAGAGGAGAGTGAAAAAGCTGGCTTAAAACTCAACATTCAGAAAACTAAGATTATAGCCTCTGGTCCCATCACTTCATGGCAAATAGATGGGGAAATAATGGAAACAGTAACAGATTTTATTTTCTTGGGCTCCAAAATCACTGCAGATGGTGACTGCAGCCATGAAATTAAAAGACCCTTGCTCCTTGGAAGAAAAGTTATGACCAACCTAGACAGTGCATTAAAAGCAGAGACATTACTTTGATGACAAATATCCATCTAGCTAAAGCTATGTTTTTTTCCAATAGTGATGTATGGGTGTAAGAGTTGGACCATAAAGAAGGCTGAGCACCAAAGACTTGATGATTTTGAGCTGTGGTGTTGGAAGATTCTTGAGAGTCCCTTGGACTGCAAGGAGATCAAACCAGTCAATCCTAAAGGAAATCAACCCTGAATATTCATTGGAAGGACTAATGCTGAAGCTGAAGTTCCAATACTTTGGCTACCTGATGTGAAGAGCCAACTTACTGGAAAAGACCCTGATGCTGGGAAAGATTGAAGACAGGAGGAGAAGGGGACGACAGAGAATGAGATGGTTGGATGGCATCACCGACACAATGGAAATGAGTTTGAGCAAGTTCTGGAAGACAGTGATACACAAGGGAAGCCCAGCATGCTGCAGTCCATGTGGTCACAGAGACATGACTGAGCGACTAAACAACAATAGAGAAATTTAAGCTGATCTGCAATAAGCTTTGAAAATCTGAATGTTACCAATTCATGTAAATAGAATACTTGGTGTCTGGGTCCTATTCAAGTGCCTCATCAGACATTTACACCTTCCTTCCCTTCCCCATCTTCATCCTAACAAACCCTCACCTTACAGCTGCCTAAAAGTTATAACAATGTATAGAATCCAGTCTTAAAGTCTAAAACACAGTTACTTTCCCTAAGCCAGATTAGAGAAAACAATCTCTTTTTTTGTGTGTGGAATACCTTCAAACATGAAAAAAAGACTTCTTACATCTTTACTTAGAAAGTTATGACCTTTGCTTATTTTTATTATGTCCAGAATTGGGGCTAACCAAGAGGCTTCATGTTTCTTCCAATTTTTGCTAACAAGAGGCACTGTATTTCTTCTAATTTTCAAATAAGTGTTTTAAATGAAACTATTTGTCATGACTTGCTAATATGCATACAAAGTGCATCCTAAGTTGCTTCAGTCATGTCTGACTCTGTGACCCTATGGACTGTGGCCTCACCAGGCTCCCCTGTCCATGGGACTCTCCAGGCAAGAATACTGGATTGGGTTGCCATGCCCTCCTCCAGGGGATCTTCTGGACCCAGGTATCAGACCCACATCTTATGTCTCCTGCATTGACAAGTGAGTTCTTTACCACTAGTGCTACCTGGGAAGTCCATACTAAGTTAGTACCCGTCAGTTCAGTTCAGTTCAGTCGCTCAGTCGTGTCTGACTCTTTGCAACCCCATGAATTGCAGCACACCAGGCCTCCCTGTCCATCACCAACTCCCGGAGTTCACTCAGACTCATGTCCATCGAGTCAGTGATGCCATCCAGCCATCTCATCCTCTGTCCTCCCCTTCTCCTACTGCCCACAATCCCTCTCAGCATCAGAGTCTTTTCCAATGAGTCAACTCTTTGCATGAGGTGGCCAAAGTACTGGAGTTTCAGCTTCAGCATCATTTCTTCCAAAGAAATCCCAGGGCTGATCTCTGTCAGAATGGACTGGTTGGATCTCCTTGCAGCCCAAGGGACTCTCAAGAATCTTCTCGAATACCACAGTTCAAAAGCATCAGTTATTCGGCGCTCAGCTTTCTTCACAGTCCAACTCTCACATCCATACATGACCACTGGAAAAACCATAGCCTAGACTAAATGGACCTTTGTTGGCAAAGTAACGTCTCTGCTTTTGAATATGCTATCTAGGTTGGTCATAACTTTCCTTCCAAGCAGTCAGCGTCTTTTAATTTCATGGCTGCAGTCACCATTTGCAGTGATTTTAGAGCCGAAAAAAATAAAGTCTGACACTGTTTTCACTGTTTCACCATCTATTTCCCATGAAGTGATGAGACCAGATGCCATGATCTTCGTTTTCTGAATGTTGAGCTTTAAGCCAACTTTTTCACTCTCCTCTTTCACCTTCATCAAGAGGCTTTTTAGTTCCTCTTCACTTTCTGCCATAAGGGTGGTGTCATCTGCATATCTGAGGTTATTGAGATTTCTCCCGGCAATCTTGATTCCAGCTTGTGCTCCTTCCAGCCCAGCGTATCTCATGATGTACTCTGCATATAAGTTAAATAAGCACGGTGACAATATACAGCCTTGACATACTCCTTTTCTTATTTGGAAACAGTCTGTTGTTCCATGTCCAGTTCTAACTGTTGCTTCCTGACCTGCATACAAATTTCTCAAGAGGCAGGTCAGAGGGTGTGGTACTCCATCTCCTTGAGAATTTTCCACAGTTTATTGTGATCCACATAGTCAAAGGCTTTGGCATAATCAATAAAGCAGAAATAGATGTTTTTCGGGAACTCTCTTGCTTTTTCCATGATCCAGCAGATGTTGGCAATTTGATCTCTGGTTCCTCTGCCTTTTCTAAAACCAGCTTGAACATCTGGAAGTTCATGGTTCCTCTATTTCTGAAGCCTGGCTTGGAGAATTTTGAGCATCACTTTACTAGCGTGTAAGATGAGTGCAATTGTGCGGTAGTTTGAGCATTCTTTGGCATTGTCTTTCTTTGGGATTGCAATGAAAACTGACTTTTTCCAGTCCTGTGGCCACTGCTGAGTTTTCCAAATTGGCTGGCATATTGAGTCCAGCACTTTCACAGCATCATCTTTCAGGATTTGAAATAGCTCAACTGGAATGCCATCACCTCCACTAGCTTTGTTCGTAGTGATGCTTTCTAAGGCCCACTTGACTTCACATCCCAGGATATCTGGCTCTAGGTGAGTGATCACACCATCGTGATTATCTGGGATGTGAAGAACTTTTTTGTACAGTTCTTCTATGTATTATTGCCACCTCTTCTTAATATCCTCTGCTTCTGTTAGGTCCATAACATTTCTGTCCTTTATCGAGCCCATCTTTGCATGAATCTTGGTATCTCTAATTTTCTTGAAGAGATCTCTAGTCTTTCCCATTCTGTTGTTTTCCTCTATTTCTTTGCATTGATCGCTGAGGAAGGCTTTCTTATCTCTCCTTGCTATTCTTTGGAACTCTGCATTCAGATGCTTATATCTTTCCTTTTCTCCTTTGCTTTTTGCTTCTCTTCTTTTCACAGCTATTTGTAAGGCCTCCCCAGACAGCCATTTTGCTTTTTTGCATTTCTTTTCCATGGGGATGGTCTTGATCCCTGTCTCCTGTACAGTGTCATGAACCTCAGTCCATAGTTCATCAGGCACTCTATCTATCAGATCTAGTCCCTTAAATCTATTTCTCACTTCCACTGTATAATCATAAGGGATTTGATTTAGGTCATACCTGAATGGTCTAGTGGTTTTCCCTACTTTCTTCAATTTAAGTCTGAATTTGGCAATAAGGAGTTCATGATCTGAGCCACAGTCAGCTCCTGGTCTTGTTTTCGTTGACTGTATAGAGCTTCTCCATCTTTGGCTGCAAAGAATATAATCAATCTGATTTCGCTGTTGACCATCTGGTGATGTCCATGTGTAGAGTCTTCTCTTGTGTTGTTGGTAGAGGGGGTATTTGCTATGACCAGTGCATTTTCTTGGCAAAACTCTATTAGCCTTTGCCCTGCTTCATTCCGTATTCCAAGGCCAAATCTGCCTGTTACTCCAGGTGTTTCTTGACTTCCTACTTTTGCGTTCCAGTCCCCTATAATGAAAAGGACATCTTTTTTGGGTGTTTGTTCTAAAAGGTCTTGTAGGTCTTCATAGAACCGTTCAACTTCAGCTTCTTCAGTGTTACTGGTTGGGGCGTAGACTTGGACTACTGTGATATTGAATGGTTTGCCTTGGAAATGAACAGAGATCATTCCGTCATTTTTGAGATTGCATCCAAGTACTGCATTTCGAACTCTTTTGTTGACCATGATGGCCACTCCATTTCTTCTGAGGGATTCCTGCCCGCAGTAGTAGATATAATGGTCATCTGAGTTAAATTCACCCATTCCAGTCCATTTCAGTTCGCTGATTTCTAGAATGTCGATGTTCACTATTACCATCTCTTGTTTGACCACTTCCAATTTGCCTTGATTCATGGACCTGACATTCCAGGTTCCTATGTAATATTGTTCTTTACAGCATCGGACCTTCCTTCTATCACCAGTCACCCACAGCTGGGTATTGTTTTTGCTTTGGCTCCATCCCTTCATTCTTTCTGGAGTTATTTCTCCACTGATCTCCAGTAGCATACTGGGCACCTACTGACCTGGGGAGTTCCTCTTTCAGTATCCTATCATTTTGCCTTTTCATACTGTTCATGGGGTTCCCAAGGCAAGAATACTGAAGTGGTTTGCCATTCCCTTCTCCAGTGGACCACATTCTGTCAGACCTGTCCACCATGACCTGCCCATCTTGGGTGGCCCCATGGGCATAGCTTAGTTTCATTGAGTTAGACAAGGCTGTGGTCCTAGTGTGATTAGACTGACTAGTTTTCTGTGAGTATGGTTTCAGTGTGTCTGGTCTCTGATGCCCTCTTGCAATACCTACCGTCTTACTTGGGTTTCTCTTACCTTGGACGTGGGGTATCTCTTCATGGCTGCTCCAGCAAAGCGCAGCCACTGCTCCTTACCTTGGATGAGGGGTATCTCATTAGTACCCATAACCAATTATAATTGCACCATCATCTGGAAAAAAAAGCTATTTGAAGCATACAATAAACTTGCCATTGGCTTTTTTTGACAGTTCCATTCTGGTAGTCTCTGAATTTTCCATTAATCTGGTTTGTCTTTTCATCTTATAGATCAGAAATTATTTACCTGGGGAAGTATCCAGGAAATAGGTAATTGTTAGTCTGGGTCCTCCAAGAAGGAGAAGATACAAAGATGGAGAAAATACCTGTGAAGGAAAAGACACTATGTCTTATGGCTCAAGAGCTGTCAGACAGTAATACAGGCCTGACTCTGTGGAGGAGAGAGGGAAGGAAGGAAGGTTGGTTGTGAAGTCTTACACTGCAATGCAATTCTAAAAAAATGGCAACAAGACCGACAGGGGATCCTTGAGCCAAAGTCTGTAACTCCCAGGAGTGGGTCTCCTTTAATATTTTTGATGGACTCAGTCACTGGTTGGGCAGAATCTATGGAGAAATTGGTCTCAGGCAAATGCAGTGGAGGATTTAGAGCTCAGTAACTGAGATCATTGTTCAATCAGGTTCCTTGAAGTCAGAGATCTGAGAGGTGCCTTTCATGGCCACCATAGTGGTGGTGGTGGTTTGATCACTAAGTTGTGTCCGACTCTTGTGACCCCTTGACTGTAGCCCACCAGGCTCCTCTGTCCATGGGATTTCCCAAGCAAGAATACTGGAGTGGAGTGGGTTGCCATGTATCTCAAATTTCACACTCCTTTCTAAAAGCACACAAATTGAAAGTAAAGTATCATTTAGGGTAGAGGTGACTTGCCTTAGGCCAGAAATTCACTGATTCATTCAAATCATACTTGAGGAATGTAATTAAGCACGTGGCCTTTGGCTTACACAGTAAAATAAAGTAAATGTCGCTCAGTTGTGTCCGACTCTTTGCGACCCCATGGACTGTAGCCTACCAGGTTCCTCCATCCATGGGATTTTCCAGGCAAGAATACTGGAGTGGGTTGCCATTTCCTTCTCCAGGAGATCTTCCCAACCCAGGGATCAAACGCAGGTCTCCTGCGTTGTAGGCAGACACTTTACCGTCTAAGCCACCGGGGAAGTCTTACACAGAGCTGGGTTCAAATCCTATCTCCCCCATCTAGTCGTTGTTCAGTCGCTCAGTCATGTCAGATTCTTTGTGACCCCATGGATTGCAGCACAGCAGGCTTCCCTGTTCTTCACTATCTCCCAGAATTTGCTAAAACTCATGTCCATTGAGTCTGTGATGCCATCCAGCTATCTCATCCTCTGTCGCCCCCTTCTCCTCCTGCCCTCAATATTTCCCAGCATCAGTGTCTTTTTCAATGAGTCGTCTCTTCGCATTAGGTGGCCAAAGAATTAGAGCTTCAGCTTCAGTATCTTCAACCTCTATGGAGGCTTCATTATATAGGCATGGTTGATTAAATGGTTGATTAAATCACTAGCCACTGGTGATTGAGCCAACATTCAGCCACTCTCCTTTCTAATCATTTGGTTGGTTCCACTGATAACTAGCCTCCATCCTTAGGTGTTCTCCAAAAGTTATCTTATTAACATAAGAAAAGACATCTTTATATTCTCTTCACTTGGGAAATTCCAAGGATTTTAGGAGCTCTGTGCCAGAAATGGTGAAAAGACCAAATATATATTTGGTGTGTGTGTATATATATATAGATAGATAGATAGATGGGGAAACAGTGGAAACAGTGTCAGACTTTATTTTTCTGGGCTCCAAAATCACTGCAGATGGTGACTGCAGCCATGAAATTAAAAGACACTTACTCCTTGAAAGGAAAGTTATGTCCAACCTAGATAGCATATTCAAAAGCAGAGACATTACTTTTGCCAACAAAGGTCCATTTAGTCAAGGCTATGGTTTTTCCAGTGGTCATGTATGGATGTGAGAGTTGGACTGTGAAGAAGGCTGAGCACTGAAGAATTGATGCTTTTGAACTGTGGTATTGGAGAAGACTCTTGAGAGTCCCTTGGACTGCAAGGAGATCCAACCAGTCCATTCTGAAGGAGATCAGCCCTGAGATTTCTTTGGAAGGAATGATGCTAAAGCTGAAACTCCAGTACTTTGGTCACCTCATGCAAAGAGTTGACTCATTGGAAAAGACTCTGATGCTGGGAGGGATTGGGGTCAGGAGGAGAAGGGGATGACAGAGGATGAGATGGCTGGATGGCATCACTGACTCGATGGACATGAGTCTGAGTGAACTCCGGGAGTTGGTGATGGACAGGGAGGCCTGGCCTGCTGCGATTCATGGGGTTGCAAAGAGTCGGACACGACTGAAGGACTGAACTGAACTGATATATATATATAGATAGATAGATAGATAGATAAGGCAATGGCACCCCACTCCAGTACTCTTACCTGGCAAATCTCATGGACGGAGTAGCCTGGTGGGCTGCAGTCCATGGGGTCGCAAAGAGTCAGACATGACTGAGTGACTTCACTTTCACTTTTCACTTTCACGCATTGGAGAAGGAAATGGCAACCCACTCCAGTGTTCTTGCCTGGAGAATCCCAGGGACTGTAGAGCCTGGTGGGCTGCCGTCTATGGAGTCACACAGAGTTGGACACGACTGAAGCGACTTAGCAGCAGCAGCAGCAGCAACATACACATATATATATCTCACATTTCGGGGAGAGGGGGGAGGTGGAGAGATAGCATGTCTGTCCTAGAATAGAAGAGATTTAAGAGCAACATTCACCAAATGGCACTCGATTGGAATCTGGTTTGAATAAATCAGCTATAAAGACATTTTTGGTATTAACATAATCAGGGAAATTTAAATGAAGATTGGATATTAAAGAATACTAGAGAATTACTGTAAATTATGTTAGATATAATAATGGTACTGTGGTTATGTAGGAAAATGTCCTTTTTGTTAGTGATGAGTATAAAAGTTATGTAGGGGTGAAATATGATGTGTATAATTTATTTTAAAATATTTCAAAAATATATTAATATAGCAAAATTATTATAGTCATTAAATCCAGATGATGATATATGGCTGCTCAGTGAACTGTCCTACTTCTCTATATGGCAGACATTTTTCAAAAAAAATGTTTTAAGTTTTTTTCATACATACAAAAGCTGAGGGAATTCATTACCAACAGAACGGCAATACAGGAAATGTTAACAGAAGTCTTTTAGGCAGAAAGAAAATGTTACCAGATGGAAATCTGGATATACACAAAGGAATAAAGGATACCTGAAATAAAAAGTACATGAATAAATACAGAACTTTGAACTTATTTTCAAATCACTTTAAAAGACAACTGAGTCTTTTCTACTTGGACCCAGACTAGAGATTAAACATGGTCTCCAGCAGATTGGAAAATTAAAATGTGTCAACAATTATAAATAAAAATAGTTATTCTCACTTCTCTTAGAAATTTGGAGGTTCCAGAAAGTCTGGTCCTTGCATTTTCTCACAACAATAATTGTCCTGAGTTGAATGATGGCTGGCCTTGAACTCTTTTTATAAAGGGGAAAGCTGCAGAATAATGAAACTCGTATTCACCTTCTTACACAAAGAGAATGACAATTTTATAGTTAAGGAAAAATCAGATGAAGGAAGATAGGTTTTAGAAGTATAAGAAAATAAGACCAGAGGGAGGCAGCAGGGGCTGTTTCACCTACAAGCTCATAGCTAATCTGCTAGGACATCAGGCTTGAGAAGCAACATGGCTTCTGATGGTGCAAGCCCTTTCAGGAAAATGAAAGTTTTTTTATTTTATCTGGGAGCTGTTTGCCTGCACTAAATGTTCAGTATGATGTATTGGAAAGTGTAAGACTTAGCAGTTTAATTTTTTTTTAAATAGATTTCTCCTGGATTGGGATAGCTGGTACAGGTTCACCAGCTAAAGGTTTGCTATTTTTGTGAAGGTCAGCGTTGCATGCTAAGTTGGTTCAGTAGTATCCGACTGTGATGCCATGGACTGTAGCCTGCCAGGCTCCTCCATCCATGGAATTCTCCAGGCAAGAATACTAGAGTGGGTTGCCATGCCCTTCTCCAGGAGATCTTCCCAACCCAGGGATCAAACCTGGGTCTCCTGCATTGCAGGCAGATTCTTTACCATCTGAACCACCAGGAAAGGTCAGTGTTAGCACTTTCAAAAGAGGGTGGTGATTTTTCAAAAAAAAAGCCATTTTGGAAGACTGTACAGAGATGAAGAAAGCATGTAAGACAATTATTTTCCTCCCTATCTTTCTCAAATTTGGAAATTCTTTCCTTTGTGACATGGCCACAAAAATTGCGACACTCCTTAATGCCAAAGTTAAGGGAAAAATCAAACCTTGCAGAGTTCAGAAAACCTACTTTCTGGCCTCATTATATACACAAGTGAGTGATATAGACCAGGGGTCCCCAACCTCCAGGATCTAATGCCTGATTATCTGAGGTGGAGCTTATGTAATAAGAAAAATAAAGTACACAATAAATGTAATGTAATGATAATAATAATAAATGTAATCATTCCAAAACCATCCCCCCCACCCCATCTGTGGAAAAACTGTCTTTCCCAAAACCAGTCCCTGGTGATGAAAAGACTGGGGACCGCTGGTCTAGAGAAAGCATCACACGGTTGGCTGGCATCTCCAGAGTCTTGTGCTTTGTCCTTCACTGCACTGCTTGCAATCTTATCATGAAAGTGCAAGCAGTCACACAGTTGAAAGTGTTTCCCACACTTAGTGGTCTGTACCTGCATATGCAAAGTAGAGAAAAAGAGAATTTTTCATACTTTACTCAAGATAAATTTTTAAATGAAGGGAAAATACCCACAGTTAACATCATACTTAATGGTGAAGGACTGAATACTTTCCCCCTAAGATCTGACACAAGATAAGGTGGTCTGTTCTCATCAATCTATTCAGCATTGTACTGGAATTCTAGATGAGGCAATTAGACAAGAAAAAGACACAAAAGGCATCAAAGATGGAAAAGAATAGGTAAACTATCTCTATTAGCAGATGACACAATGTTAAATAATCCACAAAAAATAAACTACTTAAACTAATAAATGAATTTAGAAATCTCACAAAATACAGATCAATATACTTACTGAATTTCTATATATTTGCAATAAACAGTCCAAAAATGAAATTAACAACTCCAATGACAATAAAATCAAAAGGAATAAAATAGGAATACACATAACAAAAGAAGTTCAACACCTGCACACTGAAAACTACGAAACATTATTATGAAAAAAGGAGACCAAAATAGGGGGAGTGACCAAGATGGCAGAGTAGGAAGGTCCTGAGCTCACCTCTTACTACAGGAATACCAAAATTACAACTCACAGAGCAACTACTGATGACAAAAACCTGAAGATTAGCAAAAAAAGCTCTTCTACAACTAAAGATATAAAGAACAAACCATGCAACATCTCTGGTGGCTCAGGGGTAAAGAATCCACCTGCCAATGCAAGAGACATGAATTCAATCCCTAACCCAGGAAGATCCCACATGCCATGGAGCAACTCAGCCCATGCGCCACAACTACTGAGCCTGTGCTCTGGAGCCCAGGAGCCACAACTACTGAGCACAACTGCTGCAACTACTGAAGCCCGTGCCCTACAGCCCATGCTCTGCAACAAGAGAAGCCACCGCAATGAGAGAAGACCGTGAAACGCAATCAAGAGTAGC
Source organism: Bos taurus (assembly GCF_002263795.3). Lineage (NCBI taxonomy): Eukaryota > Metazoa > Chordata > Mammalia > Artiodactyla > Bovidae > Bos > Bos taurus. The sequence goes on from NW_020192292.1 coordinate 4,752,825, forward strand.
CTCTGCTCACCGCAACTAGAGAAAGCCCGCACACAGCATGGAAGACAGCAGAACTAAAAACAAATAAACAAATAAAAGAAATCTACCTGAGAAAGTGTTCAAGGCAATGATTACAAAGATTCAAAGTACTTGGGAGAAGAGTCAATGAATAGAGAGAGTTAGAAGCTGGAAGTTTTTTATGAAGATTAGAAAATACAGATAAGAATCAAATAGAAGTAGAGGAACACCCAAGTAATTTGATATAAAAAGGTTAGTCATAAAAATATGGGCAATGATATACTAGGGAAATTCAAATAAAATGAAAACAGGAAGGCCATGTTAATCTCAAAGTTGACTATAAAGCCAAAAGCATTAAATTAGATGCAAAGGGATATTTTATAATAACTAAAAGTAAAATTACAAAGAAGATAATACTATCATTAACCTTTATGGAACTACATAGTACCATAATTTATTCTTTTAAGAAAACTTAGAAATACCTAGATAATTCATAAACCTATAGTTATATAGGAAATTTTAACACACCTCTCTCTGAATTTTATAAGACCAAGTAAATCTGTAAGAAGGGTTTAAATAATGATAAGCTTTTAAAAATCTATAATATAGGAAGAATTTATATCCTGAATACAACATGTTTTCTTGAATGTTCTAAGAACACCTCTGAAAATTGATTGGCCTCCAAGAAAGTCTAAAATCTTTTAAAATCTTATGTGCTATATTTGTTGTTGTTTAGTTGCTAAGCTGTGTCCAACTCTTCTGTGACCCCATGAACTATAGCCCTCCAGGCTCCTCTGCCCATGGATTTTCCAGGCAAGAATACTGAAATGGGTTGCCATTTCCTTTTCCAGGGGATCTTCTTGACCCAGGGATTGAACCTAGGTCTCCTGCATTAGAAGGCAGATTCTTCACCACTGAGCCACCAGGGACTGCCAATTACAATTTTTAAAGTAACACAAGAAATTAACAATTAAAAGGTAGGTGTGAATTTTAATCATCCAGAGGAAATCAAAAACTGTATTACAGACAATCTGAAGGCTATAGAACCTATAAGATGATCAAAACCTATAAGATGCAATGAAAATCATACTCAAGGGAATCCCCTGGTGATCCAGTGGTTAGGGCTCTGATGTCCACTGCAGGGAGCACAGGTTTAATCCCTGGTTGTGGAACTAAGATCCTGTCAATTAATTAATTAATAAGAATCACACTCAAACTATCTTATTATTAAAGAAGAAAGACTGAGACTTTCTGGATGTCCAGTGGTGAGGAGTCCACCTGCCAATGCAGGGGATGGGACATGTGCTCAGTCCCTGGTTCAGGAAGATTCCATATGCCTCAGGGCAATTAGGCCCATGCACTACAACTACTGAGCTTACATGTCCTAAAATCCATGCTCTGCAACAAGAGAAGCCACCGAACTCAGAAGCTTATGCACCACAACTAGAGAGTAGCCCAGGAAGACCCAGCACAGCCAAAAAAAGAGAAAGTCAGAAAGTACGTAAGCAAGAAATTCAACTAAAAATGAACTAGAAAAAAAAGTGGAAGCCAAAAGAAATTATGATGAAGAAATCAATTTAAATGAAAGAGAAATTGATATATTAACTAGATATTATGTAGATATGATTAGTAAAATCACTGGCTTCCTTTTTTAAAAAAGCAACTATATAAAAACCTTGCAAAACTGACAAAAAACAAACAAAACAAAACCATGCAACATAAGTAATGATAAAGTGGATGCAAAAGAGACTTTACAAGGTATAAGAAAGTAGTATGCACATTCTTGTTTCCTAGGTGGCACAGTGGCAAAGAATCTGCTTGTCAATGCAGAAGACACAAGAGATGTGGGTTTGATCCCTAGGTCAGGAAGATCCCCTGGAGTAGGAAAACAAACAAACAAACATATATACACACACTCTGGAAATATATATGTATATACATGGTAAAATCATATAGAAAGGACATGATGAATGTAAAATTCAGAGTTAGAGGAGGAGCCTCAGGCTTCAGAAGTTTTAATGATATTTATTACTTAAGCTGCAAGGTATACATTCAAGTGGGGCTTCCCAGGTGGTGCTAGTGCTAAAGAACCCACCTGCAAATGCAGGAGACATAAGAGATGCAAGTTCGATCCCTGGGTCAAGAAGATCCCCTAGAGAAGGGAATGGCAACCCACTCCAGTATTCTTGCCTGGAGAATCCCAATAGACAGAGAAGCCTGGCAGACTATAGCCCATAGGGTTGAAAAGAGTTGGACATGACTAAAGCAACTTATCATGTATTTACACATACACTCAAGTGTGGGCTTCCCAGATGGCTCAATAGTAAAGAATCTGCCTGTAATGCATCAACTGTAGGTTCAATCCCTGGGTCAGGAAGATCCCTAGAAAAGGAAATGGCAACCCACTCCAGTATTCTTGCTTGGAAAATTCCATGGACAGAGGAGCCCAGCACACTACAGTACATGGGGTCTCAAAGAGTTGGACATGACTGAGCGACTGGGCATGCAGGCATGCACAATTTTTATGCCATTGAAGATTAGATTAAATGAACCATTTTCTGGGAGACTATAAATATGAAAACTTGACTCAAAGAGCAACAAAGACTATAAATAAAACAATAGTCATAGAAGAATTTAAAAAGTGTACAAAAAGATCAATCACCAAAAAATTTTGTTAAAGCTTGCAACCTCTCAAATGTTGAGGAAATGTGTAACTACTGTGCTATTTAAATTATTCTGGACTACAGGCAAAAACAATTTATCAGAAAAATTTGGAAGACTTTGGTAACACTTGTACAAAAACCTGATGAAGATAATTCAAATTCAATCTCAGTTATGAATTTAGAAACAGATATTCTAATTATTAGCAAACCAAAGCCAGTGTTACAGAAGTTCAATATATTAACTGGTTACATAAGATTTTTTAAAAATAATTAAAATGTCATCCCATTAGGTGCCAAAAAGGCATTTGATAAACTTCAACAGTAATCCTTGATTGTAAACCCTGGCAAACTTAAGAATAGGAACATCTTTATCAATAAAAAAGCCAGTATCAGAAACCAATGCAATATCATGATAGAGATCACGCCCTATAAACATTCAAGTCAAAACCAAGACAAGACTGTCACTGCCTCTGTATTGTTCTCAACATTTTGCCTGATACAATGAAACAATAAAAAGAAATGAATAATACATGTTAAAAAGAGAACAGATGATATAACAGTCTCCAAGAAAATAAACTATTAGAATTAATAGAGGGTTCAGTGAGGTGGCTCCTTACAAACTATGCATAAAACCAATTCATCACTTTCCTTTATATAAACAATAACCTATTAGTAAATGTAATGAAAAATCTCATTCACCATAACATTAAAAATTACTCTCATTCTCAATAGCAATAAGAGTTATAAAGTACTCAGGAATAAATAAGAAATAACAAGAAAAGTGTTAAGACTCATACTAAGAAAATTCCAATGAAGGACATTTAAAAAGACCTAAATCTTACATGTGAGATTCAATTTGGTAGAGATGTTAGTCTCCAGAGAACCTGTATAAACAATGTAATTTCACTCAGAAGTCTATTTTTTCCAAGTTATAGGCAAAATAAATTATAAATTTATCACAGATTTAAATAAGAAGAATGGCTATAATTTGTTGTGAACTTACTATGTGCCAAGCATTGGGCTACATTCCTTAAAATCATTCACCTTAATTTGTTTAATCCTTGGAATGACTCTATACCTATTTTACAGATGGGGAAATCAAGGCACTGAGAGGAAAAGTGGTTTGCCCAAGGTCACACGGCTAGTTAGTTGAGCAATGACTCAAACATAAGCTTGCCTACTTCAATGTCCATGCTATTGAGCCTTTTTCTTTTTTTTGGCTGCACCGGGTATCATGTGGGATCTTAGTTCCCCAATTGGAGATCGAACCCACACCCTCGGTGGAAGTGAGGATTCTTAACCACTGGACTATTAGGGAAGTCCCTAAATTGGCTTTTGAGAAATAAATATTATATATATTTAAGGTATACAACATGACATTTTGATATGTGTATACACTGTAAAATGATTACCACAATCAAATAATTAACATATCCATCACCTCCACAGTTACTTTGGTGTGTGTGTGTACATGAGCAGACCCATGTATGGGCAAGGAGAACACTCGATCTACCAGTAGTCACTATATGCTTTGCCTATCTAAGTGTGTAAAAAATTAAAACCATAAAAGTATCAGAAAAAATATATACATAAGGGAATTCCCTGGGGGTCCAATGGTTAGGACTCAGCACTCTCACTGCCCAGGCCCAGGGTTCAACTCCTGATTAGGGAGTTAAGATCCCACAAGCCTTGAAGCATGGCCAAAAATATACATATATGTATATACATATATTGGGCTTCCCTGGTGGCTCAGATGGTAAAGAAACAGCCTGTCAATGCAGTAGACATGGATTGGATCACTGGGTTGGGTAGATCCCCTGGAGGAGGGCATGGCAACCCACTCCAGTTTTCTTGCCTGGGAAATCTCATGGACAGAGGAGCCTGGCAGGCTAGAGTGCATAGGGTCACAAAGAGTCTGACACGACCGAGCAACTAAGCACATACATACATATATATAGAGAGAGAGACACACACATATAGAGATAAGAGGGATTTTGTATTTTGTTTTAATCATGGGGTAGAAAGCCTTTCTTTGCTTGACATTAGGACCAGGAAATAACAAGAAAACCTAGTATCTCTGCTTGCAGAAAAATCTAAAACTTTTATATAAGAATTAAAAAGATGCCAGAAACAAAGGTGAAAAAAAATGACAAACAAGAGGAAATATTTGCAATATTTATGACAAATAGTTATTGCCCATACAATGCAGAAAGTTTCTACATATCAACTTTTAAATAACCAAAAAAAAAAAAGAAAAACACACAGGGACTTCGTAGAAGAAATTTACAAAAATATCAAGAAACAAAAAGATATTCAATTTTATCAAAGTCAATACAATTCAATTTTATGGACCCTTTAAAAAAGTTTGGGGTAGATTTATTTGTACTCACATAAAAAATGTTTACAAGATGGATATTGAGTAAAAACAATAAAGTTACAGATTACTATGCAAAGTATGATCCCAATCTATAATAAATAAAAAATGTGTCCATGCTATGTTTAGAAAGAGTTTGCTAGTGGGAATTTAGGGGTGTAGAATTATAAGGTAGGAGAAAGTAGACGGAGTTTCAAAACCCTGCATGTGATTTTGCAGGGTCTTTTGTTTTTTGTTTTTGCAATGTGGACATACTTTGATAATTCATCTGTATTAATTTTTATAAGAATATTGCTTAAAAGTAGTTTGCATTGTAAAAAGTACAGAATTACATGGAGCAGATTATATGTTATACACATTAGGTATTATATGTGTGTACATATATATAAAACAAGCAAGAAAATGTGAAAAATACAAGGTAAAAATAATAATGCTTATTTTTATATTGAGGGTAGGGGATCTTAAAAGAAACACTCTTAGTTAGCCATGAACAGTTATCTCTGGGGTTTGGGGTTGCAGAGGCCTTTAATTTTTATTTAATATGTTCTATTTCAGCATCATTTGACACTAAGCAGAGGAAAACTGAACCTATTAGTCCTATGGGAATCAATGAGAAGTTCACTGGCCCTGGGAATAAGAACTGGGTTCTGATACCAAGTCTGGCCCCTTGAGCTTCCAGTTTTTGTATCTGTAAGACTGTTAACTCTAGCCAATTTCTAAAATTCTCCCAGTTCTAACAAGCTATCATTTTATGATGCCACATAACTCAATTTCATTCATTACAAAATAACATTATCAGCATTTGAAAATTGTCTGAAAATGATAACACTTCATAGGGAAAACTTAGAAGCATTTGCTATTGCCATCCTCAGTTCCTACTGCACACCAATTTAAAGTCTTTCTCTGAACAATTATCTATATTCTGACAGAAACAGCCAGCAAATAGACACGGCGGTCTGGCACAATAGCATTGACCTCTGGTGGTGTCATATCTAAAAAAGCACAGGTCAAATGAGAAGGTTGTTTTTTGTTATTTTGTTGGTTTGTTTTGTAAATACACAGAAGCTAGATATTCAATTTTCACTCTGACATGGTTCTCTGTGTTTAGCACCCCCAAATGCCCCACCTCCACCCCATTCCAACCTCCTGCCTCATAGGTTCCCTTGTTAGCAGCATTCACTTTCAGAGAGATTGTAACGTTACTGAAAGAACACCAAAATACTATTCTACTCGCCATTAATCCTTGTCTTCTGCAGTCCTCCACAGTACAATCGCCTCTCTCTTTCATTCATGGCTCCCCCATCTACAACCTGCACATATTTGCAGTTGATCCGAGAAGTAATTACTTTTGTACTGGTAACACCACAAGCCAACTCTTATTTCCACTGGGCACAAATATCAAGTAAGCATAATGTTCAGTTAAAGACTGAAGTGCTGCAGAACCTCCCACCAAAAAAAGGAAAAAAGCTTGTCTTATTCTTTTACAAGATTTCAGGTTTCATTTGTTAAAGAGAGGGGGAAAGCAGGAATTCCTTCAAACAGTTTAAATTGTCCAATTTTTTAGTTGTCCAGTTGATCATTTTTGGAGCCATTTTCTTGGTTTAAAATCAGATATACATCTGCAAAAATATATGTAGGAAATATAGAAAATAATGTTGCACATTTTTCAGTAGCCCAACAGATATTCTGTTTAAATCAGATTAAAATTACCATTTGAAGACTATTGCTTGGATAATAATGGCAGAAACATATTCAAAGTAAATAATGGTTGGTAAGAATTAAATCTGTAAAAATAAACTTTGTTCTTGAGAGTGAATTTACTGGGGCCTGCAATCATTTGAAATGTATATGCTAATAGAAATCAAATATTGCAAAAAAAGTGAGCATCATATTTCATTACATAAATAATCAAATAATTTATCCTATATTATTATTGTGTTTCAACTACTTAAAATTTAACAAATGCCCCTATTATGGCAAATACGAGAGAAGTCTCCTAAACTAATACTGCATGAGGATATTCTGTCTTGGGAAATGGTCCTCCCCTAACTGTTCCAACTTGTATTATTCTCTTAATGACTTGTGTTTCATTTGAAGTTAGGTGTGTGTGTGTGTTGTGTGTGTGTGTGTGTGTGCGTACATCCACCCATACAAAGACAAATGCCCACATACCTGATACAAACAAGAGGGCTGGTCCTTGACTAGTCTGTCTTCCTTCTCTTATTAATATAATTTCTAATCACACACCAGAGCCTATAATCTTGAACTCTGAAAAACAAAATACATTCATCAATGTTTGAAAAGTAACCCCCAAGAAATGCATTCCTAAATCCTTTAAAATAAACAAATTAAAAGTCGAAGAATAGAAATTCAAGGAGATTTAAATTTGAATTAGCTTAACTACTTTTGACAAGTTTACACATGAAAGACATCAAGATTGTATGTACTACTTGCTGCTTTAAGAAGTTTCATTCTGTCTGTCTATATAAAAAGTTTCAGCCAAAGTTAAATCAATCTCCTCTACTGATTTTCAACATTAGACAAATACCCAGCCTTTTTTTTTTTTTTTTTGAACCCTGCTTTCAGCCTGACTTTTTCCTCAATTGAAATTCAGGCCCTCAATGGTTGGTTTTTCTTGGTTCAAAATGTTGATAAAAAAGGGTTTTCTCCACTCCCTCAATTTGATGTGACAGGCTTCTGACATGAATAATGGAAGCATTTCTTTCTCAGGCAAATCAACTTAATTTAGCAAGCCTTTATACTCTCAGTGGGCAAGCCACAATCCCCGAGATTCCATGAGAGCCTTTAAGTTAGACGAAATCTTTAGAATTTGCAGAAAATGTATAAAGTAAACAACACTTATTTTGTCACAATACTTGAATAACTTTTATGCAGGAGTTACAGATGAATATATTACTTCCTAATCAGATCTTGATTTACAAGCAATTTACAAGCTCAAGTGAAACTAGCCCTCAGTAAGAAAAATAAGAGAAGCCTTTACACAAATAAATTTTAAAGCCTGAAGACTGAAAACAAAACACAACAAAAGCTGAGAAAACAAAAAACCAACATCCTCTCTTCCCGAAAACACAGATACATAAAAATCAAGGTCCATATATACCTTGTAAGGCTGAGTACAGTTTATAACAGCATTAGAAAAGAATTATTCTGAACAATCCTTTTAAGCCGAATCTGGGAGAACTGAAAGGGTAGCAGCACTTCCTTGCCATCAGATTAAAAGGAATAGATCCTTACAGTCATTTCCACTTCCAAATTCAGGACACAGTTTATTCCCCTGAGAACATTTCAGAACAGAAAGAAGACATGTTAATAATGCATTAGTGAAAGAGGAACGAGGCTCATAAGAATAAAACTAAGACATATGCTTTCTGAGTTGGCCATTGAAGAATGATCAAAAAATGAAGGCAATCAGACTTGGAGTGCAACAGATTTTTGCATTGAAACAGTCTCTAACAGAATATGGCAGTTGGCATTTGCCCCCTGGCCTTTGGTATCATTTATATAAGGGGAAGTTGGGAAGAAAGGAAAGAACACAGGACTGGCAATCTGGAGACCTGCTCCCAGCTCAGCCAGAAAATTTCCTGTGACTTTAGACAAGTCCTTTCTCCTTTCTGGGTTTCTGATTCCTCTTTGGTTCAATGAGAAGGTAGAACTAAGTGATCTCCAAGTTTCCTTCGAAATCTAAAATGTTCTATTTCATAGCCTGGTGACAAAAGTCTAGATGAGTGGTGATGAAAGTACTGAAGTACTACATGTACTAAATAAACCTTAGAGGATGCTTTACAACTCTGGGAGCTTAACCAGGTTTGCAGATCCACCTTGTGTTCCTCTGACAGTTTTCCATCACTTACTGTTACCAAATATATTTTTCTAAACACATGCATGCATCTACAAAGGAGAACTCCAGCAACTGAGTTTCTTGGAGCAAACACCATTCTTTTTACTCTAAACTTCTTCTTATTATCAACATCTGAGAGTATTTATAAAATGGTAAATCATAATTGAGAAGAAAATTTCACCTACAGGCACACTTTTTCCAGTCCTCAATGTATTATAATTTTCAGCATACAAATAAAAATATAATTCTGTCCCAATAATAGATTCTTTTAATAAGGAGAGCTTCTGTTTTACTGTGGCTTAAAATTTTTATGAAGCTATGTTCAAGTAAAAAAATAACTGGCTTCCTTAATTGTCAGACTTTTCACATTATATTTCAATCTCAATTTATCAATATGTTTAAGGTTGTGGGATTCATAAATTAGGAGGTAACTATTCCAGTAAAAAAAAAAAAAAAAAAAAGATGCTCTAAATTTCAAATAGAAATACACCCTTAACTGCAGTGAACTATTTTCACATAAATATTGTTTCAGAGAATAAAAAACTTAAAAAAAATACATACTACACATCTTTAAGCCTCTCCTCCTCCCTCTCTCAATTAGCTTATCAACCAATTAGAGGTTCCAACAATTACAAATGTCAGGGACGGGAGAAAGAAAAGAAAAACGGGAACCTAGTCAAGGTAGAAGAAAATCCTTTATGTTAAAGGGTGTCCACCATTAACCTCTGAAGCATTTTACTCCACCTTGATGGATTGTTATTCCCAGTCTCGACCCCTCCCACCTTCTTTCCCTATTATAATTGTTAGGTCAGTTAATTGGCTGATTAAGGATACCCTGGATTTTTATTAACTGGCAATTAGATTCAGACCTGAGGCATATAGGATCCTTTCTTCTTGGGAGTGTCCCTTGAGTTACAAAGATTAATAAAGTCAAATGGGTTTTAAAGTTTGGTTTAGTTGATTTAGCCTTCTTGTATGGAGATTTTAGCATCATCCACAGCTTTAATATCATCTCAGTTGCTTTCAAAGCAAACTGCATACACTGGAGAGCGGCAGTCTAGGAATACGGTCAAATCACAAGCCCTAGAGGTGTTTCCATGTGCTGTAATAACAATTCTTATATTTTATTCACAACACTCTTATTTTCTTCTGTCCAGGTCCATTCTAATAGCAAACCCAATTTCTCCATTCAAAAAGCCCACAGGAGTATGATATATGACATCCTTAATCCCCTTGGCCTAGTTAAATCCTCTCAGAGTCTCTTTCTATAACTTCTCTAAGACAAGGTAGCACTTGTGAAGATCCATTACACTAGATGCCCTGTTATGGACAAGGCAAATGTTCCCTTACAATCCAAAAACGATTTGTGTTATCATAAGAAAATGGTGCACTTGTATTAAAATTATGGCCCAGTGATGCAGAATTTGGCATATCAAATAAACAAGGGCAAGCCGCTGCAGAATGTATTGGGTGGGTTGTCCAGGAAAATGCTGAAAGCAAGATAAAGAAATAACTAAACCCAAGACCTTTGGATCATATATGGCTCAAGTAAAATTATGGCTCTACCAGGTACTTAAAAGTGTGACCTTGGGGGACTTCCCTGGAGATCCAGTGGTTAAAACTCTGAGCTTCCAATGCCATGCAGGGAGCGTGGGTTCGATCCCTGGTAGGGAACTAAAATCCCACATGCACAAAAAAAAAAAGTGTGACCTTGGGTTTGTAACTGAGCATTGCTTTTTCCCTCGGTAACATATACATAATAACAGATGCCATCTCACAGGTGTGATGGGAGGATTACGAGATAATGCCCACAAAGACTTTGTCTCAGTGCATGGCATGTAGTATGAGTTCAATAAACAACAGCTCATCTTTCCTCATTTGATTTACTGGCTGGTTGAGTAAACCAAATGTTTAAGGGAATGTTTGGTATTCTGTAGATACAGTCACAGAACTTGGGAAACCTATAGGACAGAGGTCAGAGAGCACACAATCACGGTGTGTGGAGGGTAGAAAGAGTTTGCCCAGGATAGACCCAGGATTGGGGAAATGTAACATTCCTGGGATCTGTTTCTGTCAGGCCAACAGAAGCGGGGAGCCATGGGACCTGTCCAACTGCTGAAGCCTGACACTTATTCACAGAAACTGCCGCACCTTTGGGGTAAGAGATATACAGAATTATACCAGGCAACTCAGAATCCCGAGCACATAAAGGTTAAAAACATGGACTGTGGGGGACTTCCCTGGTGGTCCAGTGGCTAAGACTCACGCTACCAATGCAAGGAGCCCAGGTTCAATCACTGGTCAGGGAACTAGATCTCACTTGCCACAAGTAAGAGTTAACATGTCACAACTAAAGATCCTGAGTGCCACAACTAAGACCCCATGCAGCCAAATAAATAATTAAAAAAGAAAAAAAAAAAAAAAAAAACTCATGGACTGTGGAACTAGACTTTTGGGGTTTTAATCTCTGTGGTTACTAAGCTGTTTCACTTTAGACAATGTAGTTAACCTCTCTGTGGCCTCAATTTCTTCCTCTGTAATAGGGGACAGTAACAGGTCCAATTTATAATCCATGTTATAAAATTAAATGAGTTAATATTTGTAAAATTTTTAGAAGAGTCCCTGGAAAATTTCTGTTTTACATAAGCTTTTACAGGCTTCCCTGTTGGCTCAGCAGTAAAGAATTGGCCTGCAATGCAGGAGATGCAGGTTTGATCCCTGAGTTGGGAAGACCCCTGGAGGAGGGCATGGCAACTCACTCCAGTATTCTTGCCTGGGAGAATTCCATGGACAGAGGAGCCCGGTGGGCTACAGTCCATGGGGTCACAAAGAGTTGGACTCGACAGTGACTAAAGGGGCTTCCGTGATAGCTCAATTGGTAAAGATTCTGCCTGCAATGCAAGAGACCCTGGTTCAATTCCTGGGTCAGGAAGATCCCCCAGAGAAGGGATAGGCTACCCACTCCAGTATTCTTGGGCTTCCCTTGCGGCTCAGCTAGTAAAGAATCAGCCTACAATGCAGTAGACTGGGTTTGATCCCTGGGCTGGGAAGATCCCCTGGAGAAGGGAAAGGCTACCCATTCCAGTATTCTGGCCTGGAGAATTCCATGGACTGTATAGCCCATGGGGTCACAGAGAGTTGGACACAACTGAGCGACTTTCACTAGCAACTAAACAGCAAGTTTTTTTTTTTTTTTATCAAATTTAATAAATAAAATCTGTAGCAGTATTCACTTCACCCTCATGTCACTGGCATCCTGCCCTCCAAACAGAAAGTGCCTAGGAGACACGATGATGTATTTGATTCTTGTACCAGTTTTGCAAGATGGCACTGAGGTGACCAGAGGCCAGAAAGGGAAGAGAGTGATGGAGTGAGGAATTGAAAAGCCAGTACAAGTTTCCCCATGTTGGAAAGCAGAACATTCCTATGAAACCATCTATAAGCCAAAATGGCATAAAGTGAAGAAGCAATTACCTTAGGATACATCTTGCTAAGAGAGGCACAAGATAAATGGGAAGAAAGCACAGATGCTCACAGACATAGCTCAAAGCTACAGCGGCTGGGTGCTGCAATGCTGACTGTAGAAGGGAAAGGAGCTTGGCCATGACACTCTCATGGCTCTAGGTGCACTGCATGCTGCTGCCATAACTGCTTGTTGCAAAATAAACACTATTTTTGTTTTTCATCTTATTTTGTAAAAGCAGAAATCCTCTTCAGATTTCTTTGGGTTAGCAAAAACAGGTACCAATGTAAGTTGAAAAAGCAAAGTGGCAAAAAGCAAACTTTTGAAAAGCAGGGATACTCATACTCCTTTTTCTCATTTACTGGCTTAATACCCCTCTGACATAAAGTGACATACAGTATCCACCACCTTCATCAGTCCTTTAACCTGAGAGAAAAAGGACATGGAGCAGGTCTAGCACTGGACAAAACTGTAAAGGCAGTGAAGTCTATGTTTGAACCTTAATTCTCTCAAAGCTCCTCCTCATCTTAGAAGTTGCTTTCTCCTTTCCCTTCAACATGCAAATGTTAAATCCAGTTCTTTAAAGAAAAATCCAAATGGAAACACAGACTGTCAAGAGTTGGACAAGTTGGACAAAACTATGCCCAAGTTTTATGCTCTCATTTTATAGATGTCACTGGTGCCCACAGAAAGGAAGTGACTTTAAATGATCAAATTCATATTTTTTCCAATCTCCTCAGATTTGTATCAAGTTGCATTTAGAGAAGAACAATGGCCCGCTGTCATTCCAACATTGCCGTTTGGATTCTTTGTAGACTGGCAAGCCCTCCAAGAGTTCAAGCCAAATGCCACTTGGAGAGTTCTGATGTACTGTTCCCATGAGGCATTCCAATGCAAATCGAGTGTCTTGGTCATAACATCTTGGTCTTGTTCTTCTTCCAGATTTGCATCACTAATATATTCAAGTGCTGCATAGTCCAAGGGCATCTGGGGGGTAAAACTACATAGGAAATGTTGCCCTTTCACGGTTCTGTTTTCTCAAAGGAAATTTAGTTACTATGGCAAGTTTCTCTAAAGTAGCATTTTACTCCAATTGTGAACCTGAAGGACTGTTAATCACGTGACCAATGAATAAGTGATGTGGATTATGTGTAGCAGTATGGAAGCAAAGAAGAGGAAGAATTTAGAGATTTTAAAATGAGATTATACATGCTGACTATGGTTGATAACATCATATTGTGTAATTGAGACTTGCTAAGAAAATAAACAATTGTTCACACACACAGGTAAATATGTCAAGTGATAGACATGTTAATTAACTCAGTGGGGAGGGGGAATCCTTTCACAGTGTGTACATATATCAAATCATCGGGTTGTACACTTTAAATATTTTACAATTATGCCAGTTATACTTCAATAAAGCTGGTGGAGGGGAGTGGAGAAAGATATTGCTGTCTAATCTTCCCCTCATTTTATCTATGAGGAAACTAAAAGAGTTAGTTAGGGCCAAAACAAAGTTGAGAACCCAGTCTCCTAAATCCTGGTCCAGGTTCTTCTCCTACATGATTCTGTACAAAGTTTCAGTTTATGTGGAATTCCTTCAACAATAAGTAAAAGACTTGACACAGATATGAACCTTGTTATCACAGGGCAGGTTATTAGGACTTAGTCTAACAAAGTCACAGTCCCTTCTGTGTTAAACATTGCTTTCTTTTTGCAGGCAGAAAAAATATTATAATTTCAGTTACAATTTTTCCAGAAGCTCTGAGTCTTAGAGATGAATGTTGCTAGGGAATACTAATAATAGGTCAAAATAGCACTCAAAGCTTCTCTGTGTCAGAACAGAAACCCCCGCGAAATATTTACTCAGCACTGTATCTTTCATCATTTGAAAACGCTTGATTGTACTCAATTAAGGGGAGGGCTTTTTTTTTTTTTTTTTAGATAACCACACTGCATTTAGAGAAATCCAATCATATAGCATTTTAATAGCACATTTCTTCCCCTAATTTTCTTAGTCATCTGCTGATCTTTATTTGCCAATGGAAACCATACATTAATGCTGCAGTTTGGATGAAAATGAATAACATTTCTTATAGGTCAACAGTTAACACAGCAGAAGTTTCATTTCTCTCCCATTAAAATTGTTTATTTGCCTCATCTTGATGTATATCAAATGAGATTCCGTGGTAGCTCAGTTGGTAAACAATCCACCTGCAATGCAGGAGACCCTGGTTAGATCCTGGGTTGGGAAGATCCCCTAGAGAAGGGAAAGGCTACCCACTCCAGTATTATGGCCTGGAAAATTCCATGGACTGTATAGTCCATGCGGTCACAAAGAGTTGGACACAACTGAGTGACTTTCAATTTCATTTTCAATAAGAAATGAAATATACAAGGTTGTGACCTATGCCAGTAGATTTTGGTGTTTCTAGGGTTTTATTGTTAATTGGCTGCATTGTATGTCAGATCTGATTCTTCCACGCCACTGTTAAGGTTGATGATTCTTCAGAACACCACTGAAAAGAGAAATAGAAGGAATTTCACCAAAACAAGAAACTAGCTCCTATCTATAAAAGATAGTGATTCAGGAGCCTATCAGCATCATTTCATAGAAACACACTTAACTTGGTACGCAAGAGCCACAGCCAGCTTCTCTGGGAACCTCCAATTAAAAAGCTGAGACCTATTGAAAAAACAAGGAACCAGGCACAAAAGTTCCTAAGGACAGACCCATGGTTTTTACTTTTATGGTTAGGAAAATAAAATGTATTCCATCCTGAGAAACTCCGTGAGTATGAAAAATGGTTTTTACCGGGAAGAAAGAAAAAAAAAAAACTACTCAATTTGAAATTCTGCACTGATTTCAGAGGTTTCAGGTTAGAATACATTTCTGGAAATAGAAAACTGATTAATATGAAGAAATTATTCTTGCCAACATCAAGTAAGGACCTGTCCCATGGAGTTGTGTATTTTACTTTGCCTAATAAATGCCCTCTTTAGTGGTTGGGTGTAAGATTATTTTTTGGTAAAATTATATGCTAATCTCTCCAGTGGAGCTCACTGTTTGAACTAATGGAATATTGTTTTACAATCTGAAAACTCCCTCTCTAATGTATCTATTGTTAGTCTGGGGATTTATGTTCATTAAATTGCTAAACAGAGAGCTAGCCTGCATATCCTTATCTCTGAGAACTTGAAGGACAGGACTTGGGGGAAGCAGACAAGCAGGGCAGGAGCATGGTAAGGACACTGGCCAGGAAGTCAAAAGGTCTTGCTTGAATCCAGTTTCACCAGTTACTAGCCAAAGGTCTGGAGCTAAGTCAGCATATCTTTCTGAGCCTCAATTTCCTTACCTGTAATAATGTCACATAAAGAAACTACACGCATCAAAATGTAATCATCCATGCAAAAACACCTGGTAAACTGTTACATGCTAGACAAAGTTGATAATAATCAGTCAGCTCAGTTGCTCAGTCATGTCCGACTCTTTGCGACCCTATGGACTGTAGCAAGCCAGGCTTCCCTGTCCATCACCAACTCCCAGAGCCTACTCAAGCTCATGTCTGTCATGTTGGTGATGACATCGAAGTATCTCATCCTCTGTCATCCCCTTCTCCTCCTGCCTTCGATCTTTCCCAGCATCAGGGTCTTTTCCAATGAATCAGTTCTTTGCATCAGGTGGCCAAAGCATTGGAGTTTCAGCTTTATATTCCAATGAATATTCAGGACTGATTTCCTTTAGGATGGACTGGTTGGATCTCCTTGCAGTCCAAAGGACTCTCAAGAGTCTTCTCTAACACCATAGTTCAAAAGCATCAGTTCTTCAACGCTCAGCTTTCTTTACAGTCCAACTCTCACATCCATACATGATTACTGGAAAAACCATAGCTTTGATTAGATGGACCTTTGTTGGTAATAATAACTATATGTAAAACAGATAGCCAGTGGGAGTCTGATGTATGATGCAGGGCACCCAAAGTTGGTGCTCTGTGACAACCTGGAGGGGTTGGGTGGGGAGGAGTGGTGGGATGGGGGTTCAGGAGGGAGGGGACACATGTATGCTGCTGCTGCTGCTGCTAAGTCGCTTCAGTCGTGTCCAACTCTGTGCGACCCCATAGACAGCAGCCCACAAGGCTCCCCCATCCCTGGAATTCTCCAGGCAAGAACACTGGAATGGGTTGCCATTGCCTTCTCCAATGCAAGAAAGTGAAAAGTGAAAGTGAAGTCGCTGAGTCTTCTCCGACTCTTAGCAATCCCATGGACTGCGGCCCACCAGGCTCCTACATCCATGGGATTTTCCAGGCAAGAGTACTGGAGTGGGGTGCCATTGCCTTCTCCAGGACACATGTATATGTATGGTCAATTTATACTGATGTATGGCAAAAGCCATCACAATACTGTAAAGTAATTATCCTCTAAATAAAATAAACTTTTAAATGATACAAGAAACAATACCAATTAATTAAATACCCTCTACTCCTGCTTCCGAAGCCAACAATGGACATGATATAATCAGTAGCTAACGGGAAAATACCACATCAAAAAACATAACTTTTTAGATTTGGGAGAATGACATTGAAACACATAAAATATCATGTAAGAAACGAGATGCCAGTCCAGGTTTGATGCACGATACTGGATGCTTGGGGCTAGTGCACTGGGACGACCCAGAGGGATGGTATGGGGAGGGAGGAGGGAGGAGGGTCCAGGATGGGGAACACATGTATACCTGTGGCGGATTCATTTTGATATTTGGCAAAACTAATACAATTATATAAAGTTTAAAAATAAAATAAAATTTAAAAAAAAAAACCTAACTTTTTATTGAAGTATGGTTGATTTACAATATTGTTCTAGTTTCAAAGTGATTCTGTTGTTCATATTTTTCAGATTATTTTCCATTACAGATTATGAGATACTGAATATAGTTCCTGTGCTATATAGTAAGTCCTTCTTGCTTATCTGTTTTATGTATAGTAGCTCATATCTGTTAATCCCAAACTCCTAATTTATTCTTCCCCTCACCTTTCCCCTTTGGTAACCATAAATTTGTTTTCTATGTCTGTGAGTCTGTTTCTGTTTTGTAAATAAGTTCATTTGTATTATTTTTTTCAATTCCACATATGAGTAATATCATATAGGATTGGTCTTTCTCCAACTTACTTCACTTAGTATGATCATCTCTAGGTCCATCAAAGAACATAATTTTAATCAAATAGCCTATGTTTGGAGCCCTGGCTTGAAAAGGAAAAGCCTGCAGTCACAGCAAACATCAGAAAAGGCATGCCAGGTTGGAGCTAACTTGGCCTCTGTGGAGTCTCTGGCACCAAGGATACATTATGGGAATAAAACAAAGCTTCACCCCAGAATGACTCTGTTCAGAAAATGCATGCAGAAAGCCTCAGGGAGTCAGCGAACTTCACCCTGTTAGGATCTATCTCAAATTTGATCCTGTAGAACATGTTGAGAGTAACTCATTAAATTAACTGACCTGAAAATACTGATCCTTTAAGGCCCAGTTTCATTACGTCTTCAATAACCAGCCTCTGAATTTCTTCAAATGGAATTAATCTCTCCCCTAGTCTGTGCCCCAAATAAAAGCGGTACCCCTCTAGTAATGGCACTCAGGCACATTGTGTTTACCTTAGAATTTGTGTGTGTATGTGTATTTCTGTACACACATGTGTGCCTACATACTTGTGTACTGCATCACTTCTAAGAATCTGCTTGCAATGCAGGACACCCAGGTTCAATCCCTGGGTTGGGAAGATCCCCTGGAGAAGGAAATGGCAACCCACTCCAGTATTCTTCCCTGGAGAATCCCATGGACAGAGGAGCCTGGCGGGCTACAGTCCATGGGGTCGCAAAGAGTCGGACACAGATGAGCGACTAACACTTTCACTTCACTGTCTCACTCACAAGAGTATAATCTAAGCTCATGTCAGGAATCATATAATCCTTCATAGCATCAAGCACACTGCCTTACACATAGTAGTTGCTCAACAAGCACTGCTGACTGTTAAAGGGAATAAAAATTATGCATTTACTATTAAGTATTTTCTTTTTTTCTGTGCCCTATCTACTTCAGGCTTTAAGGTCTTCCCCTCCTTATTGAATCCTGTGATTAAGGGAAAAAGTCCATAGAATTACAGCTGACTATAGGCATATTTTTAGAAAAATAGAAAAATCAGTATATATCATAAGAATCATAATCACTGTTCCTGAATAAAAATGGTCAATGATCTCGGATCTGAGAGCAGGGATTCTCATTCTGGATGGAGCTGAGTATAGCCGTACTATTAAACCCCTCAAGGGAGGTCAGTGTCCTTGAATTATCGTAAGTCCCCATCCCAACTGGAGCTTAAGTCCATCTAGGATGGCACTGTCCACTACTGGAGCCACTAGCCACATGTGCCTATCCCACGTGATGTATGGAGACTGAATTGAGGTATACTGTAGATATAAAACACACAACGGATTTCAAAGACTTAGCACAAGATTCTAAAAATAAGATATCTCATTAGTAATTTTTATATTGATTACATGTTGAAATGAAAATATTTTCAATATATTAGGTTAAATAAAATATATCATTAATTTACCTTTTTAAATGTGGCTACTAGAAAATTGAGAATTACGTATGTGGCTTGCATTATATTTCCATTGAACAGCACTAAAATTGGACCCCCTCAAAAAGAATCTATCCTTGAAACAATCCAAATGCTAATAACTAGCATTTCCACCATCTCCTCTTGAAACTAACATGACCCTCCAAACCAAAGGACTATGACACAAAGGCTACATTTAATACAAGACTACATTTTCATCTTCAAAGTATCTGAGTCTGTATCCAAGCTAGTAGTAGTAGTTCCAGATAAATGCCTTCCAAGCAGAGAAGAGACTTATACAATTTTTCAAGAGTTACAAGTAATAAGAAAAGGCATTCTTGAACTTCCTAAACAATGAAACCTCAATATTTACCAACTCATGCTGACATGATGCGACAGCAAAGCAGAAAGGTAAGATAAAATCCAAAAGCTTTGCAGGAGGTAGCACGGGGCTTGTATCCTACCAATTGTTTGTTGAATTGAACTGAATTTGGAAGAGGCTGTCTAATTGGATTTGATCTTTTTTTAAACTGAATTCAATGAACCAGGGTATGTCCATACACAACCCTAAAGCTCTCCAGTGAGTCTATTAACATATATTCAGGGTGGATACTGTGCTTTCTTGGCCCTTTATATAGCAACTACTGGATGCCTTCTAGAGCACTAGCTGCTTTAGGGCAGAATTAGGCATAAGCGTAACCTTCATTGGAATAAGTACCTTCTTATCCTCATGTTTCACCTAAGGTAGGCGAGCACCTGTGGCATGGGCCCTGGGGACAGCATCATAAATGAGCCTCCAACTACTGCACACACCTGTGGTAGTTAAATTTTATCATCCATAAAGATTTGGGCTCCGTGTATCAGGCACAGATAGCACCTGGAATTGGAGTATTAAAAAGAGACTTTAAGAACTAGGAAGAACTCATTAACTAGGTGGGAGGAACCCTTTCACAATGTACGCATACCTCAAATCATCACACTGTACATTTTAAATTATCTTACAATTTTATTTGTCAATTATACCTCAATAAAAAGGAGAGAAATGGGAAAAACCGATTTTCAAGCAAAGGGAATGTAAATACTGACAGAATAACCCTGTTAAATTGCACATAATTCCACTTAAAACATGAAAAGCCCAAAGCAATATCAACAGGTCTATTCAGTTAATTCAGTGAAATACAAAGAGAAAAACATTCAACCCAGGCATTTGGCACTGTGAAAACAGACTATATGTAGTTGATGGGTCAATCTGTTTTCAATAGGTTGTGTTCACCCTGTGGGCACAGACTTAGTCTGTGACTATTGCCTTTGAAAAGGCAACAGTCTGATCAGATATAGTAAAGTGAAGATGGTCACAGTGGTCCAGGAACCCCTGGTCAAACTTTACCCATATTAGGGCACTCTCACACTAGGCTGTTTTGAATGAAACCCAAATCTATTTATGTATTTTCCTAGCCTTCTTGATCATCTCCTTGTGTACCATTGAGCAGTTTTTGAGGAGACAAGCCACTATTACAATGTTGTCAAGGCCCTTCTTGTTTTCTAGTTCAAATCCTTGTTCATGCTGTTTGCTAAGTACTTGTTCCCTGTGACAGCTTTCAGCCAAACAGAACACACTGAATGCTGCATTCCAAACCACTCTGTCCTGCTGGGCTCTGAGTGAAACAAGCTCTTCAAACTTCATCATGTGAACTTTTCACAAGGAACAATCTCCCTCAGACAATTCCATTCAGAGATACTATCCGTGAAACTGGGACTCGGAGAAGGGGTGACATCACAGGCTTCCCTCTCCGACCAGGGTCATGACCACCAAGGTTGTATTCGAGAGGCTCCCACGTGGTGTGGCACATGACTTTCTTAATCATCTAACATTTCTCCCAACTTTCCCAGAAGCTTCCAATTTAAAATAGCTACACTTAAACACAAAATTGGGTACTGATGTCAAGAAAGCCTGGGATTTCAAGAAGGGAAGAATAAGAAATTTGCAGCCAGGGTCTCTACTAGGGATACGAGAGGAAATGCAAGACACACTATATAATATGTGCCATATGTAGGGGTTTGGGGCAGTGTACTAGGAATCCTAGAAACACAAAGGATTCTATCCAACAAAGAGGCTGGGGAAAAAAAAAACAAAAACAAAACAAGAAAAAGGTGAGAAAATGGTAGTTGAAATGTCCAAAGCCCAGGTTTAGAGATGAAAGCTTTGACCATGGCAGAAGGCTTATTGCACTGATGTGGTGAGCCAGCTTGCCAGCAGTTAGACAGGAGGGCAACACACGGCTGTAGTCAGTGGAATGTGGGGTTGTTTTCAGAAAGGCCTGCCTGGCAGCTCCTGAAGATGAGGAGAGCAGCTCATGCATTCAGGATGGTTTCTATTTCTGTTCTTGCCAGAGTTGGGCCATGTGGACTCAATGGACTTCCAGGTGCCCCTTTATTAATAGTCCAATGAGTCTATGAACTCATCTCTCTTTGAAACATCCTCCTGCTTGACCTGCTATTTTTGAGAAAGGAAACTGCCCAACTAAGGGGGCATTTGACTCTAATATACCCCTTAAACATTCAATATTGTTTTAACTTCTTGACCTTCTAAGGAAGATGGAACAAAAAGAGAGAGAGGTAAGCTGCTACATTCCCATCTTACAAGTAGCCAGGCCATTGTAAGTGAGTGAAGCTTGGAATTGTGTCAACATGGCAGTCCTGATTTTAAGGAACTCACAGAGCTCAGCTGTTCAGACACGAGATCATTGAAATGAGACTATCACAGAAAGAAGGTCATCACTACCACTGCCAATTAAATCAGAGACCAGAAAGTGCCAGAGTTTGCGTAAACCTTAAAGATTATCTAATAAAACCAACTTCTTTATTTCATATCAAGCAAAAAAAAAGGGCTGACTTGTTCAAGGTCAGTTATTAGGAAGGTCAAGACCTAAGCCAGGATCTTGTGTGCTTGCCACTGAAGCCTGAGACAGTACAATCATATTTACAAGCAAGAAAGAACACTGGTAACTTTTTATATGCTACACTTCTTCGGGAAAGCACATTTAATACCTGATTAAAACCACTCCTCCAAAGTTTTGCTTTGAGCTGTTCTTCCCACAATGTAATTCTATGACAAAAGTAATTCGTTTGTTTAAAAAAGAAAAGTTTGGTGTAATGCTGAATATGCCTTTTCAGTGTACATGTGCAGTAATGCAGATTCTTACCCACCTCCTATAAGAGACCCTCTTGCGGTGAACATTTTAAATTCTTTTTAACTTTCTGCATATTAAAAAGCAGAGATATAACTTTGCTGAGAAAGGTCCATCTAGTTAAAGCTACGGTTTTTCCAGTAGTCACATATGGCTGTGAGAGTTGAACCATAAAGAAAGCTGAGTGCCAAAGAATTGATGCTTTTGAACTGTGGTGTTGAAGAAGACTCCTAAGAGTCCCTTGGACTGCAAGGAGATCAAACCAGCCAATCCTGAAGGAAATTAACCCTGAATATTCATTGGAAGGACTGATGCTGAAGCTGAAACTCCAATACTTTGGCCACCTGATGTGAAGAACTGACTCATTAGAAAAGACCCTGATGCTGGGAAAGACTGAAGGCAGGAGGAGAAGGGGATGACAGAGGATGAGATGGTTGGATGGCATCACCAACTCAATGGACATGAGTTTGAGCAAGCTCCAGGAATTGGTGATGGACAGGGAAGCCTGGTGTGCTGCAGTCCATGGAGTCACAGAGTCAGACACGACTGTGCAACTGAACTGGGAATGAACTTGGTGTTTTATAGTCTCCTGGGGCAAAGGCAAACTAACAAACACAGTGTTAAGTCCTAAGTGGGAACTCTGGGATGAGGCATTTAATCATAACTTGGAAGGGCAAGGAAGATATCCGAAAAAGTAAAAAGGTAAATCATGAGGTGAGCTTTGAAGACTGAGCTGGAGTGAAGTAGACAAAAAGGAATTTAGGGCAGAGCATCAGAGGCCAAAGAAGCAATAAGGTAAAATGGCCCAGAGTCCAAAGATTATAAAAAGTTTAGGAAACTTTAAGTGGTCCAGGTTGGCTGGTGGCTAGAGTGCAGTGGTAGTGGCAAGGGGTGACTTATATTCCCTGAATGCATAACTCCAACAGCTTCCCCTAAACAAACACAACAGAGAAAAGAAAGTATGCTTGCCAGGCCAGAGAGGCTTCACAACAGCGCAAGTTTCCTAGTGCCACCTGATCATCAACATATTAATTAAAAGGCCAAACACAATATAACTGAGGAAGGTCCAGTGAAGCGAGCAACGGACTGGAACCAGCTAGGGGGTAGCAGTCTTACCAGTAAGTCACTGGGCCCTCCCTGGTGAGGTCAGTTGTCCCATTTGTAAACTGAATTGTTAACCCTGCCCGAGATGATCTTTAAGGTCCCTCTTGATCTAAATTTGGGGAGAATTCCAGAGTCCAGAGATGATAAAAAGTTTAGGAAACTTTAAGTGCTCCAGGTTGGCTGGTGGCTAGAGTGCAGTGGTGGTGGCAAGGGATGACTTATATTCCCTGAATGCATAACTCCAACAGCTGCCCCCAAACAAACACAACAGAGAAAAGAACGTATGCATATACTATTGGAAGAGGTTGGTAAACCTCCTGATTAACTAACAACAAATCCTCCCCTGACCTCTACTCCATCATCAGTTCACAAAAGGCAAAGTGATCTAAGTGCAATGTTCCCTGTTTTAATTTTGATTAGAAAGCAGTGGTCTAATGAATAATATCTCTGCTAGAGGTTAGGAAATCAGAGCCTTC
This sequence comes from Bos taurus, assembly GCF_002263795.3. NCBI lineage: Eukaryota > Metazoa > Chordata > Mammalia > Artiodactyla > Bovidae > Bos > Bos taurus. The sequence continues at coordinate 4,776,560 of NW_020192292.1, forward strand.
TCTCAGTCTCCTATGAAAGGACCAAATGAGGAAACATCAGTTAATAACGTTTTTCCTCCGTCTTCTCAACTGTGCTCCTAGAAGAAAAATGTGTGCAATATGCAAAGTCATGATGAAGATAATACATACAAATGGGGAGATTCACTTTAAGCTGGCACACAGGTTCACCAGCAATGATAATTTAAAACGAGCCCCTTGAATCAATCACAAATCTCACAATGGGGTCACTGGAGTTTCAGACTTCACTGTGCACCATGACCACTGACACCTCCTCCTGAAAGGAGGTCACTTCCGGGACCCTCCCACTGAGACTGTAATTCACCTGGAGGGGGCTTCTGAAGCGGCCAGCTTCAGAAGCAACTCAGTGGATTCTCAAGGGAGGTGGTCATGGAACTGACCACACTTTGCAAAATGCTGAATCAAATAGTCAGGAAAAGGCTGCAGGGGAGAATCATCTAGAAATTAGAGAATGAGCTTCAGGTGCCTTTCCTGGGCAGTAGCTACACAGAGAAAGAGAGCAGAATAGCTACAACTGGGCCTGGATGAGGGCTTACTCATCCACCAATTAAATGAATATTTATTGTGTGCCCATGGATCAGGCAGTTAGGCTCTGGGGGTTACAGAAGGAAACAAGACAAATGAGGTCCCCGCCCTTGTACTGACATGCCCTCTTGCAACTCTCTAAACCTACCTGTTAAAACTGCTGTGGTGGCTCAGCCAGCCTTGTGGCCCCAAATGCCCCAGCGATTTCCTGCAGGAGGGCTCTCCAACACAAAAAGCAGAAGAATGATAAAAGGCAGGGTTGTTTTGTTTCTTTAAGACTAGCCCATCAAGAGATTCTGCAGCTGGAACTGAACCTTTCTCAGCCTAGAAGCAGTGCAGAACACACAGGAAGGTGCCTCCTACCTGCTATGGTCTGAAGTGTGGGAGGTTCTAAGTGAGCAAAGGTTTCCCAGAGAAAGCCCTGTCAAGTCAAACATCTCCACAATCCTGGTTAACCAAATGGTAATTTCCGCAGGAAAAAGCATCCCACGGGAATAGCCTGGTTACCACCAGCTCCAGTGTCTCACTGCTGGACCAATCTTCCTAAAGCACAGATTGAGTGGTATCACCCTGCCTCAGGACAGAACCTAAAGCACTGGGCCAGGCATTTGAGACCCTCTGTACTTTGGCCCCTACCTCCCCCTGCCTCTACATACCCAGCACCTATGATCCCCTGAACACAGTTTACTGTTTTTCTCTTTCCCAAACTTTGTTATATTCTTCACCTGCTAGGATTGCCTGGGCCCTCCCTTCCTACCTGTTCTGGGAACCTGTTCAAAGGCCACCTCCTCCACAAGCTGTGACCCTCTGGGCAAGGAAGGCCTCTGTTTTTATGCACAGCCCTTTGGTGCTTTGCATACAATTAGAAATGCTTTCTGGACTGTATTTTGGCTTCCCAGATGGCACTAGTGATAAAGAACCCACCTGCCAATGCAGGAGATGTAAGAGACGTGGGTTCAAACCCTGGGTCAGGAAGAATCCCATGGATAGAGGAGCCTGGCAGGCTACAGTCCATAGGGTTGCACAGGGTCAGACACGACTGAAGTGACTTAGCACGCTGGACTATATTATCTTTCAAGCCAGGATGTGCTTTTTGAGGATTAGGATATTTTTTATGTTTTTTAAACATCCCTTCTCAGGGCCTAGCATGGTGCCTCAGTCTGTATTTGCAAAGTGCCTCAATAGCAAGTTTTTAATTCTACTAGGGAATTCATTTTATTTTGTTGTATTATTTCAATGCACTAGTCAATAACAAATCTATTTCAAAGGCCACACTAATGAAACAAAAAATTTGATATCAACCTAAAGGCAAGGATGGAGAAGGCTATGGCACCCCACTCCAGCACTCTTGCCTGGAAAATCCCATGGATGCAGGAGCCTGGTGGGCTGCAGTCCATGGGGTCGCTAGGAGTCGGACACGACTGAGCGACTTCCTTTCACTTTTCACTTTCATGCGTTGGAGAAGGCAATGGCAACCCACTCCAGTGTTCTTGCCTGGAGAATCCCAGGGACGGGGGAGACTGGTGGACTGCCGTCTATGGGGTCACACAGAGTTGGACACGACTGAAGTGACTTAGTAGTAGTAGTAGTAGTAGTAGTAGTAAAGGCAAGGTATTACACATCTATATATACTGTTTTGTGCACTGGTTTGGGGAGAGCCTGGGGAAGATTTGGATATTTTATCTTTCCCCCACCCCTTCATAACCTCACTCCCAACTCCTCCACCCCCATCCCACCCAGTCTACCCTTTCATCACCTCTACTCCACCTCACCCTCATTCAGAACTACTTTGGCCTTTTATGTATCACTAGGACTTTCACTTTCAAATCCTTTCCATCTTTACCCACCTTCTCATAGTCTTCCAGGCCAGAGGAAGTAGATCTTTGACTACTGTACCAGTTGCAAGGTGCATCTCTCAGGCAATTTTAGGAACTATAAGCCAGCCCTAACCTCCAGAGTGATGACCCTGAGTACTCACAAGTTAAACACACTTATAATTAATACAAGATCAGGGATATTTAGGTACATTTTAACTATGAAACAGTAGTTTCCATCTCAAACACAGAGATTCTGTTTTTTCCTGATTTCTAAACCAATCTATTTTTTTGCCTTTTGCAAAATATAGTGGATTTTGACGTTTTACTGATTTGTATTTATGGAGAAGGGAGAACATTAATGATTTAGGTACCAAGAACTGTGCTAGATACTTGAAATATGGGCTTTATCTTACCATCACAGTGACTTTAGGAGACACATAGTTCCATTTTACAGATGAAAAACTGAGGCCAAAAGACATTAAGTGATTTGCCCAAAATCACACAGTGTATCTGTGGGACTACCATTCTACTGTTGATAGTTTTGACACAAAGTGCATGCTCTTTTAATTAGATCACGCTATACCCTTAAATGGGGCTTCCCTGGTGGCTCAGTGGAGAAGAATCTACCTGCCATACAGGAGGCCTGGGTTCAATCCTTGGGTCAAACAGATCTCCTGGAAAAGGAAATGGCTACCCACTCCAGTATTCCTCCCTGGGAAATCCCATGGACAGGCTCCCAGAGGAGTCCGGCAGGCCATGGAGTCACAAAGAGTCAGACATGACTTAGCGACAAAACAACAACAATATAACCTTAAATGGTGCTTTCCCGGTGGCTTAGCAGTAAAGAATCTGCCTGCAATGCAGGAGATGCAGGTTCTATCCCTGGGTCAGGAAGATGCCCTGGAGGAAAGCATGGCAACTCACTCCAGTATTCTTGCCTGGAGAATCCCATGGACAGAGAAGCCTGGTGGGTTATAGTCCATAGTGTGGCACAGAGTTGGACACCACTGAAGAAACTTAGTACACACACACATACCCTTAAATAAAACCCAGAAACTCATTCTACTTTGTCTTCCACTTCAAAACAGAGATCACCAAAAAGATTTAACTTCAGAACAAGGGACATTTTATATCCCTAAGAAAAAGGAATACCACCAAGCCACCAGGAATGCCATCTTTGACCTCAGGCTCTCAATTGTTGGCTTAACTTTCCTAAAAAGGGCATTAAATTGACTCAATAGCAACTTATTACCTGTCCAACCATCATAGCACTTTACCTCATCACATAATCACCAAAATGACTATTTTAAGAAAGAAAACTCACAGCCTCATAGATACACCTTGCACAGTTTCTATCTAGAAATCAGGTTCATGGTAGGTGGAGCCAAAACGGAATGTTCCAGATTTCACAAAGATGTCAAGTTTTGCATTCTGATAAAAGGTAACTGAACTAGAAGGAAAAAAACAAAAATGGTTAAAGCAAACAATCAACCAAACAGTAAAGGATAAGACTATCCCATACCCAAGCAAACACCTGTTAGTCCTTCTAAGACTTTTAAATAAAGTCACATTTATTCATTCAACAAACATTTATTAAGCACCAGCAATTGCGCTAGATGCTACGGAATATTACTGTGAACAAGATAAACCAGGCTCCCGTTTGACCGGATACTTCTGCATTAAATGGTCTTGCTAACTACTACATGGTACTTGTACTCTGCTAGTATTATAATTCTGGGAAAGTCAGAGTCATAGGAAGCCTCTTCTGGAATACTTTTAAAGTTTTTGTTGTTGTTGTTTGTTTTTGTTTTTTGGTTTTTTTTTTTTTTTTTTTTTTGTGGCAAACTGATAGAAATCTTTGTTTAACTTAGAGAAGAGATCATATGAGGACCCTTTTGACGAGCAAATTGATGGCCCGGCAAAATGGCAGCTGGCGACCCACCAGGCAGTTCAGACCAGTTTAGGCCATTCGGTTGCGCTTGTGGGTTGGGGAGTCCGTGTCGCCATCACCGCACTCGGCCGAGGTGCGCTTGCGGGACCCCCCACTGTCCAGGCAGAGCGCCAGTTCTTCACAGTCGATCGGGCTCAAGTCATCCTCGAGGAAGCTACTTCTTCGGCGGCCAGCGCCGGCGACCTCGCTGGCTTGAGGCGGGGAGCCAGGCGCGCCGGACTGCACGCTAATGCTGGCCATGGCGCCACTGAGGCCGTGAAGGGCGATGGCCTCGTGGAACGGCTGCAGGTCGACGTCCACCGACGAGCCCGATCCGGTGGCAGCGGCCTGGTTGGGGGCCTCAGAGGCCGGTTTCGCGGGCATCCTCGAGATGCGAGACGGCGGCGGGGGCGCCGGGGGCACCTTGCCACACAGGAAACTGATCAGATCTTCGCGAAGGATGATGCTCCGGCCCTTCTTCACCCATTCCAGCACATCTTTGATGCGACGCTGGTGGCCCACCTGGATGCCCAGGTCAAAACTTCGTTGGTGGGCATGCCCGCTCTCTTTGTAGAGGCTGGTCACGGCCATGGCTGCATTCTGGAAGGGGTCCCACATGGAGAGTCCTGGCTGTTGGCACCCGGCATCCTTGTAGAGCTGGGCCACGGCGGTGGCTGAGGTCTGGAAGAGGTGCCACAGCTTCTGCTGCTCGCTCTTGAGCCCCGCCGTCTCGGGGGCTGCCTCCTCCTGCAGATCCGGGGGCAGCTCCTCTTCCTGCTCCACCTCGGCCAGGCACTGGCGTTCCCACTTAGAGAACCAATGCTCCGCGACCTCGGCCTCGCCCTCCTTCGGCTGCTCCTCCATCCTCCTCCTTCTGGCCGCTCCTCTCCTCCACCTCCACCTCCTCCTCCGCCTCCTCTGGCTTCTCCACCTCACCTCCGGCTCCGAGCTCCCCTCCTCCTTCTGCGACCACCGCCGCCGCCACCGCCTCCGCCGCCGCCGCTGCTGCTGCCGCCGCCGCCGCCGCCGCCTCAGCCACCGGGAACACCGCCGCCGCCTCCTCCGCGTGCGCCGGCGGGCGGGAGCGCGGGCGGCGGGGCCCTGAGGCCAACGGTTCCGGCGCGCCGCCCGCGGCCCCGGTGCACGCCCCGCCCCGCCCCGCCCGGCCGAGTCCTCCCTACAGCATGGAGATAACTCCGCAGCCGCCGGCGCCGCCTCGCTGCCCCCTTCCGGCCCCGCGGTGCGCTCCTGCGCCCCCCCCCCACCCCCGCCCAGGGCGCCGCGGCCTCCCCGCCGCCGCCGCCGCGGCCCCGCAGCCCGGTCCCAACCCCCGCTCCGCCGCGGCAGCCGCACCGGGAACTCGGAGGGGGGCCGGCTGGAGCGCTACCTCAACGCGGCGCTTGCCTACTGCTTGGCCCCCTTTTCACACATTTTTGAGACTTGTCGGCTTCATCCAATGAGCTGATCAAATTTTACATCCTATGTTGCCAGAGAGGATTATGGGGCAACTTCATGGTGTCGATCACATCCAGGGCGCCGATCCGGGAAGGCCGGGGGTTAGAGTGGAAAGAGCACGGCCCTCATGAAGTCGGCATCTCGGCAGTGCCCTCCACACAGGAGGTGCCCAGGAGAAGTGTTTTCCATGGATCGAAGCAGTCATTTTATGAAGGGGAAAAAAAAAATCAGTTCAGGCATTTGCCGTCCCGCCCCTCCCGGCTTTTCCAGCCTCAGTTTCCCCAAGTGCCCAACCAAGCTGTTGGATTTGGTCTCTGGAAAGCACCTGCAGTCGTGATTTAGAACTTTATTGCTGGCCCTGTAAAGCACCTCTTCCAGGCTGGTTGGGTACTTATCAAATTATAAGAGTTACAGTCAGAAATGGCATTGATTCACCCCCCCCCCCATATTCTTTCAAGGTTTTTGTTTGTTTGTTTGTTTTGACATTTAAAAAAATCGGTTGGGGCGTTTTCTGTGTGGTCTACATTCAACTACTGACAATTCCAGGATGAAGAAGTGAGAGGAAAGAAAATAGGCAAATTAAATCCCAAACGCGGGATTTTATGCTCTAGTGTAAAATTTAGTACCTTTAAGGAGGTGGGGTGGGGGGAGTTTATCTAATTTGCAACGCTCCAAAAATTCTAGCTAGTTAAAACACCATAATAATACCCAAATTGAGCTAAAATGGTATGCGATACTGAAGTTTTTTCCTTGGGTTCGGTAACAACCTCTTATAGTGATGCAGTTCTTTTTTCAGTGCAGACAATTCCAGATCAAACTGCGTTTTAAAAAAAAATTATCATGAGCTAAGAATAACGTCAAAAATGGAAGGAACTAATGTAATACTTTTTTTTTAATTTAAGGAAAAAAGAGTTTTGCAATTGTTCTTGTAGAATATCTGCTGTCTCCAGAAAGCCTTCCAAAGATAATTCTAGCAAAATATACTTAATAATTCCCAAGTATGAAGATTAGTATATAAAATAAAATGATATAATCATTAAGCTTTATCATCTTCTTTAAAAGAAATACATGTTTCTAAGTTTAATATAAAAGAGAAGAAGACGAGAGGATTGTGCCCTTTCTCTGCAAACCGGGCTTTTTCACGATTCATTAAACCCTTTTTCCATATGTGTAATTGGACTCTTCTCATTTACATAAACGAGGGATGAGGCAAAAGACCTAAGATCAGCCCAAAAGGAGAAATACATTTCTCATTCTCCTATGTTAAGAAAATATTGTAAAAGAAAACTCCAAGAAGGCAGAGCCTCCTCTCCCCTCCACACCCACATATACTAGCCCTGAAATAGTTCATGGCCAAGGAGATAGCCCTTTGCCAGAGCTTTAGGACTACCCTGAATATGGTGCCTCAGAGTTATTATCAGAGGCACATGTTTTTATTTTCTCTAAGTAAAAAAACTTGGACCGAAATGACCGACAGTAGGTCAGCATATCCTATTTTCTCCCCTCATTTTTGATTGGGTTAAAAAGCAAGAAGAAAGACTGCAGTGTCTTTGAAAGAGCACAACCCTCTGCTTGGGCTTGAGTTGTCTGGCTGGTATCCTCCATTCAGTTGGTTTCAGCACCTGATTAATTAGTTAATTAGTACTTAGAGCTGACTAGCCCCGGTCGGCAATTTTCCTGCCCTGCATGGTGAAATGTTGAATCCAGCATTGAAATTTCTGTGTCGCACGCCCTAATTATTATCACCCCACTACTTTTTAAACCATTGCACCAAATTATTATAGACAGAGCCAGACGACTGTGTGGGAATATGTTCTTTCTGAGAAATAATGGTAGACTTAATCAATATTTTTCACTGTTGCCCTTAACACATATAAATAAAACAATTGAACGGGAAAAATTCTAATTCAATTAGCCTTCCATAGTGAAAATGACTTTATATGAGAGACAATTCAGAAAAATCACACCAAAAATTTTTTTAATGTTTTATCAGTTCCTCATATTGCAAAGAGTATGTTTACAAGAATCCTATCTGAGGTTAGTTTTGTCCCTATATAAGCCTAAAATGCCAGAATATTTACGAAAAGAATAGAAAAATGGAAAGCAAACCAAAAAACCCAAGATCATTTAAACTAGCTGTAAGGAAGTGATGTTATCTGTGTGTGCTTGGGGTGGAGGTACTTTTGATGTTTAAAATACTGACATGGTTTAGGAGTGAGTTTTCTATAGGAAAAATATTCCTTGGCTGCTGCCCCTTTCTTCCATAATTTTAATGTCGTGGCTAAGGTTAAATATCAACTAGGGAAAATTAGTTTTAGGAAATGTTAGGACACAAACCTAACAGTCTAATTTTTGGCAGTTCTCAATGTACCATTACTAAAAAGGGACCCAGTGTGTCAATGACTTTCAATATTACTCATAGCTATTTTCACCTGAAACAATCCTTATATATCAGTAGTGGGTTGCCTGTAATTGTAAGAGCTAAATGGTACACAAAACTGGATACACAACCACACAGATCAGTAAATGGGTCAGACTGAAAGCAAAAGTAAACACCAACCTTAGGAAATGAAAGAAGTTAAAAGATAAGTGTTAAGGACCTTATTCTTTTTGGAGAATAAAACAAGATTTAGTAGCTTTCCACTTAATTTAAATGAAAAGAATCACTACCTTACATATTGCAGTGATAATGTAATGGGGAAAGAAAACAAAAAAGTCTTTGTACAAATGACACCTCCTATAGTTGTTGTGAAGAAACTTTTCCCCTTGGTATCTGCTAACAAATTCTAATTAATGCTGCACATTCCTTTACTGAAATCATTTAATGCGTAACAAGGGGGGTAAAAAGAAATGCTGAATGCTCGTGATTGCCCTGTTAGAATTATGGGAGTGAAAGCCTGGGGCCCCAAACTTACTGTCTATTAAAGCCAAGCTTTGAAAAAGAAATGCAACCTACAAAAGCTGTCAATCTCCCTTGCCCCTAAAGCCTGGGTTCACATGGATTCAAGTGACAGCCCTCCTCCCCCATGCACAATACATCAATCTGTCTCTCCCACAAGCACCCACAGCCCATTGTGCTGGCCGCAGGTGCCTATTATGGCACCCATGGCTGCCTCCCACAGCTCCGCCCCTGAGAAACAGGAACTGCAGACAATGGAGCCCTGTGGGAAGACAGAGGTGGGTGTTGGGAAGGATAACAGACAGATGGTAAAGGGTATAGGGTAGTAAGGTAGTTTCAAAACAAATGTCAAACATTCAAAATTATTGCTTTTGCGTGTCTCCCCTTTTGAATTGCCTTTGCTTCAATCACCATCTGCCATAATTATAAAAACACTTACCTGTTATAATGAATATTTGTTCCCCTTTTTGGGTATCTGTGGAGGGGGTGACCTTCAGTGCTCTACTTCTGTTTAGCCCTCTAGGTTTCTGAAGGTCACAGACGGAGGAGTTATAGTTAAGTGACACCACTGGACCACAGAGGGGAAAGAAAGGATATTTCCAATTTTTTGGCAGGTTTGTCATTTCCCTTCGAGCTCAGTTTTAGGCTCCTTAAGGGGTAAGGGTTATAAAAACTTATTACTTGGGGTAATATATTTGTGAAATGAAAGTACTGTAAGACTTCTTACAAATGTCAAATCAGGCAGGTGGCAATTCTTAGGCCATTTCTTTTCTGGTAAGAAGTCACATAAAAGGAGATGAGGTGGATTTAACAATGAAAGTACGGAAGGTTTCTGATTCAATCTCTTTTCCTATTTCCAAGCATGTTAACAAAGATAAATAAAATTATTTTTAAAATTACTGAATACTATTCACATTGAGCAGCACTATCAAAAAAAGCGCATTTGAAAGATTTCATTTCATAAAATGTCACCTGTCTTTGGTGTTTTTAACCTTCTGAGTTATGGACTAATTAAGAAGCAATAAATGGAAGAATTAAAATATATTCCCTAAACACATATAGTCATTCAAGTAATCTGATTTAGTTGCTTTTACCCTTAATTTATCATCCTAATATACCACCTTATTCCTGCTTCCAAAATAATTTGTCAGAAATCAAAACCAAGCTAACAGTAACTTTATCATTACTACTACTATCTGTCTCATACAAAAAGCAACCAAGAAAAATCTGGCACAGTTGTAAATCATGGTCAAGCGGATTGGTGACTTGTTGGAATGAGGGTACCACCAAAATAATACCAGGAACTAAAACCAGCCAGTTTTCCTGAAGCAAACAAGAGGGTCTTAGTTTGCTGTCAAAAACTACAAACTAGGCTTTAACTAGGGACTGTCAGGGATCCAAATGAGCTCCTGGCCAGGGAGAGCTTAATTAGAAGAGTTGGTTTGGGTTTTTAAATCACACAAGAAAAACAACCAATGCAGTATGAAAGCATGCAGCAGTCTAATGTAGCACAAAATTCACTATTCCATTATATGTGTGTGTAGTGATTGTGCACATTTCATTAACAATTTAGAGTTAGATTTTAAACATTATTTTTGTGCCCATTACTAGGACATGTTTCTTTTGTTTTCTTCTTATGCGTCCTTTTAGAGATTTTAATGTATTTATTGCCAAATTTGCATGCCCTCTCTTTTTATGCAAGTAGCAATATACTACATGTTTTTTTTTTTTAAACCTGAGGTATCTTGGGGATCAGTCCATATCAGAACATCAAGAGCTTCTAGGGCATACTTCTTAAATGGGAATAGTTCTGAGTCATCTTTGGTATTTGTAAAAGTTAAGACTCTAGTTCAACGATGGCATGGTATGTCATTCCAAATATTTAACCACTAAAGTGAACAAGTCATTTAGAGGCTACTTTTAAGTTTCCTAACTACAACTGAATTAAGCATATCATTTCAAAAGCTCAGAAATTAGTACAGCTCACTCCAATTATCCATCAAAATGGAAGCCAGAGAAAATATGGAGCAGGCAGTTACAGATAGCCATAGATACCACCTTTCTTTGAGATGCTTCCATGGAAAAACTTTTAAGATATTTACTGGTAGGATTTGTGAATAATTTTTATTGTGTCCAAAATATTCAGAGTTCAAAAGTAATTGTGAAGGTTTCCCACTTGACCCACAGTCCATTAGTCATACTTCTGGTATCTCACAAAAATAACCTTGCTTAGTTGATTTAACTGATTAAAAGATGCCAGGTTTTAGCTGTAAAACTAGTTGATAGTACACAGTCCTTTTATCTGTGATCCAACACCAAGTTCTTTTACTTCTCGAGATTTTCCGTGAGGCCCTTGGGTCTATCCATGTAAAAATTAACAGTTTGTTGGTTAAATCCTAGATTTGTTGTCAGACAAAACTCAGTTCTGATCTTGTTTCTGGATCTTGAAAGTGGTGTGATTGAACTTTTCTGAACTAAATTTTCTGTAAATAGGGATAATAATAGTATCTACCTCACAGGTTTGTTGTAAAGGTTAAATGAGACCATGCATTCACTATTAAAACAATGCCTGGAAACATAATGAATCCCCAAACAACAGTACTTATTATTACTCTTAATAATAATAACATCAGTTATAGGACTCTAAGGATAAGCTACATGGGTTCTCAAATATGACTGATGAGCAAAAATTCACCTGGGAGAAACAACAAGGTCCTACAGGTATAGCACAGAGAGCTATATTCAAAATCCTGTGATAAACCATAGTGGAAAAGAATATGAAAAATAATATATACATATATACACAAATATGTACACTGTATTGGAGAAGGCAATGGCAACCCACTCCGGTGCTCTTGCCTGGAAAATCCCATGGACGGAGGAGCCTGGTAGGTTGCAGTCCACGGGGTTGCTAAGAGTCGGACACTACTGAGCGACTTCACTTTCACTTTTCACTTTCATGCATTGGAGAAGGAAATGGCAACCCACTCCAGTGTTCTCACCTGGAGAATCCCAGGGACGGGGTAGCCTGGTGGACTGCCGTCTATGGGGTTGCACAGAGTCGGACACGACTGAAGCGACTTAGCAGCAGCAGCAGTACACTATATATATGTACAAATATAATATATGTACATATATATGTACAAGTGATTCACTTTGCTGTATAGCAGAAATTAATACAACATTGTAAATCAACTATACTTCAATAATTTTTTTTAAATCACCTGGGGGAGTTTTTAAAAAATGCATATACCCCAGCCACACCTACTCCAAGAAACTCCAACTGAACAGGTCTGTGGGAATGCCTAAAAATCTGTATTTTAAAGTACTCCAGGGACTTCCCTGGTGGTCCAGTGGTTAAGATTCAGCTCCCAATGTAGGGGCCGGGGTTCGGTTGCTGGTCAGGGAACTAGATCCCATATGCTGTAACTGAAAATTCCATATGCTGCAACGAAAATCAAAGATCCTGCATGCTGCAAGACCCAGAACAGCCAAATAAATAAATATTTTTGAAAAAGTACTCCAGAGGTGTGCAATTGAAGAAATCCCAAGATGAGAACTGCTAAGCTGACCAAGAAAGCAATAGGTAATAATTAGAATAGGAAGTCAAAGGGCTTGGTAAAGAATATCCCTAAGATGGGCACAAATTCCATAATCAACTTATATAAGAAACCAGAAGCTATTTATATGTGCTTTTGGTTGACAATAAAAATGATATACAATCAGGAACTCTGAGGAAAACAGAAAGCTGTATGATGATTCTAGTTCTAATAGGAAGCATACTAAGTGTGGCATTGTTGTGAGCCATTGAAGGAGTGTAAGAAAAGATAATCCATTTGGTTTTGACATTTGAAACATTCTCCCATTAGCATCATTTTTTTTGTTGTTTTACTGCCACATGATTACGTCTTTTTTATCTGTAAGTACAACCACACTGTTTGGTCTTGGTTATTTGTTGTTGTTGTTCAGTCACACAGTCATGTCAGACTCTTTGCAAACCCATGGACTGCAGCCAGAGAGGCTTCCCTGTCCTTCACTGTTTCCCGGAGTTTGCTCAAACTCAAATCCATAGAGTCAGTGATGCCATCCAACCATCTCATCCTCTATCTCCCCCTTCTCCTCCCGCATTCAATCTTTCCCAGCACCAGGGTCTTTTCCTGATGCTCTTCCCATCAGGTGGCCAAAGTATTGGAGCTTCTGCTTCAGCATCAGTCCTTCTGATGAATATTCAGGGTTGATTTCCTTTAGGATTGACTGGTTTGATCTTGTTGTCCAAGGAACTCTATAAAGAGTCTTCTCCAACACCACAATTCAAAAGCATCAATTATTTGGTGTTCAGCCTTCTCTATAGTCCAACTCTCATATCTGAACACAACTGCTGGAAAAAGCATAGCTTTTACTATATGGGCCTTTGTCAGCATAGTGATATCTCTATCTCTGCTTTTTAATACACTGTCTAGGTTTGTGATAGCTTTCTTTCCAAGGAGCAAGCATCTTCTAATCTCATGGCTGCATTCACCGTTCCACTGGGAGAATGATGTTTATTTGTTAAATTCTTTAATTGAGCTTCTTATTATGGGGTAATTATATGCAGTTGTAAGAAATACTATGGAGAAATCCAGTGTATCCTATATTCAGTTTCCCCCAACAGCAACATCTTGCAAAGGTAGAAAACAATAGCAAAACCAAAATATTGGCGCTGATAGAGCTGAGATGCAGAACAATTCTATCAGCACAAGGACCCCTCACATTTCCTCTTCACAGCCATACCTTCTTCCCTTCCACCCCTCTCCTCCCTAATGCATGGTAAACAGTAAACTGCTCTCCATTTCTATAATTTTATTCCAAGAATGTATATAAATAATATAAATACAATAAGACAGCATGTGACCTTTGGGGATTGACTTTTTCCACTCAGCACAGTTCTTTGGAGATTCATCCAGATAGTTACCTGTATCAATAGTTCCTTCCTTTTTATTGCTGAGCAATAGATTTACCTATAGATTTACCACAGTTTTTTTAACCATTCACCAGTTGAAAGACAACAGGGCTATTTCCAGTTTGTGAATAAAGCTATTACTAATAAAGCTGCTCTGAACATTTGTGTACAGGTTTTTATGTGAACAGAAATCTTCATTTCTCTGGGATAAGTGCCCAGGAGTACAATGGCTAGGTGGTATAGTGCTTGCACATTTAGCTTTCAATAGAAATTGCCAAACTCCTTCCAGAGTGTCTGTCCCATTTTATATTTCCACCAGCAATGTGTGAATGATCCACTTTCATTACATCTTCCTCATATGTGTTATTCTCATTAATTTTAGATCCCCTGATAGATGCATGGTGATAGGTCACCATGGTTTTAATTTGTGTATCCCTAATAACTAATAATATTGAACATATTTTATGTGCCTATTTGCCATCTATAAATCCTCCTTGGTGAAATGTCTCTTCACATCTTTTGCATTTTTTTTCCTTTTTAAAATTAAGCTATAGATAAAGCACACTGAGGATTTAATTAGAGTTTGTAAAACACATTTCATTTTACTTTTAATTTTGCTATTTTATTTTTTAGGTTGACACTTGAGAAGCACTTACTATGTATCAAATTCACAAAGGCTAACCTAACTTGAACAAGGAGTTCTGCCAGCAGTTGGCCTTCAGACTTGAATGACAACACTGGCTTTTCCCTGGATCTCCATGCTATTGCCCCAACCAGCCTCCATAATCATATGAACCCACTCCTTAAAATAAATCTCTCTATTTTTTATTTTTATTTTTCGACTGCACCTTGCAGCTTGCACAATCTTAGTTCCTTGAACAGGGATTGAACCTGGACTCTAGCACCAAGTCCTAACCAAAGGACCACCAGGAAATTCCCTCTGTTTATATATACACATTCTATTGGTTTGTTTCTCTGGAGTACCCTGATTAATACACACACACACACACACACATGCTCATTCAGAACCAGTCAAATTCACCTTCATCCTTAACCTATTTTCTGCAAAATATTGTAAACTATTGACTATCCAATCATAGGGGACTGTTTCAATAAATAATACATTTAGTGGTCATATAATGGAGTATTATGCAGACATCCAATAGATAGAGATAATATAAAAAGATATATATATATGTATGTATGTATATATTAAATGCTTGTATGTATCTCTGAATCTATTCTACTGAAATAAAAGCAGATGTAAAACTTTTTGTACAAGGGTGGTCACTATGGTATTACTTGTAAAGATAAATATAAAAATATAGTAATAAATGGGAGACTAGTTAAATAAACATAGTATACCTATACAAGAGGATATCATACTGTTTTATAAAAGAATAAAGTAGATCTATATGTGAAGTTTGGAACAATCGCCAAAAAATATTAATATGTGGAAAAAAGAAGTAGTAAGGAGCAAGATAACATGAAGGGTATATTACCAGTTGTATGTATGTATATATATATGTGTGTGTGTATATCATCTGAATGGAAACATCCAGAATAATGCTTGACCAGCATTATTTGGCACCATGATCCAGCCAAGTTGATACACATAAAATTAACCATCACAATGTGTGTGCATATACAGAGAAGCATATTTAAGGTCAATGATTACTTAAGAATTTAGAAATTAGACTAATATACACTGGATAATACCCAAAGTATTTGAAAATGTACCAAATTCACCATCACTTTTCAACACCAAACTCTAGTCCTTTTTTCCAAATCACAAATAGACATTATACTCCCTTAGAAAAATTAAAGCACCAAAAAAATATCTTTTATCTGTTCCCTCAGAGAAACTTAAATTCCAAATTATGCATAAAGCTTTTTTCTGTTCTGCTCCATCCAGCTACAGGGGCTTCACTCAAGTATGGGCTTGGAGTCTGGGACTTTGTTCCCTGGAACTGACATTGCTATGGCTAAGTCACTTCAGTCGTGTCCGACTCTGTGCGACCCCATAGACGGCAGCCCACCACGCTCCCCCATCCCTGGGATTCTCCAGGCAAGAACACTAGAGTGGGTTGCCATTTCCTTCTCCAATGCATGAAAGTGAAAAGTGAAAGGGAAGTCGCTCAGTCGTGTCCGACCCTCAGCGACCCCATGGACTGCAGCCTTCCAGGCTCCTCCATCCATGGGATTTTCCAGGCAAGAGTACTGGAGTGGGGTGCCATTACCTTCTCCATGTAACTGACATAGATTCTTCAAATTTTTCCGATTTCTATTACTTTAACCCCAGATTTTTCCATCTTTCCAAAGTTCCAAGGAGCTAACAAACCACAGAGAATGCGGTGCCATAAGTTCTGCATCCACAAAGCTCTGACCAAATGCCATGGTTGAATATGCTTGCTGATATTCCTTACAATTAGGCAACGTTTCTCAACAGCAGCAGTATTTCCACTTCCAATCTGGGTCCACAGAGTTGTTAACAGATGAAGATGGCAGAACTTCACCTCAGTAAAGTACAAGTGTAGACAGAAAACAGAAGAATTACAAACAAACAAAAAGAAAGAAGACAGTTATTGAAAGAAATGATGCTGAACAACTCAATAGCCACAGGAGAAAATTTTGAGACTTTGCAGTAGACAAAGATTTCTGAATATGCAAAAAGCATAAACCATAAAAGAAAAAAATGATAAATTAGACTTCATCAAAATTTAAAACATCTGCTATTAAAAAATTATGATTGGGACTTCCCTGGTGGTCCAGTGGCTAAGACTCCATGGTCCCTATGCAGGCGGCCCAGGATCAATCCTTGGTTGGGGAACTAGATCTCATATGCCATACCTAAGAAGTCAAACACAAAAGAATACACTGGAAGAAAGCAAATCAATGGATGCTTGAGGCCAGGGGTCTTGGAAGAGTATAAAAGGATATCTTTTAGGATCATGGAACTGTCCTGTAACTAGATTATGGTGATGTTTGAATGACTTTATACAATTACTAAAATTCATCCAATTATACATTTAAAATGGGTGAATCTTATTGTAAGTAAATTGCACCTCAACAAGTTGGAAATTTTCTTAAAAAGGAAGATTGTATTATTTCCTCTTCACCAAAGGGCCAATCAATCCATGCTAGTGGTCCAGAGTCCACCTGGGAGAAATCTGTCAAGTAGGCAATCACACTAGAAGGCCACTGTGTTTGGGGTGCTGTGAATTCACAACCCATGAAGACTACTTCCTTCGGAGAGGATGGTATGTGGGACTTTCTTTTCTTCTAAACCTTAGCCATCTGAGATGGTGCTGCCTCCAGTCTCTAGGTCTTTTCTGGAGCTTCCTTCCCTTTCAGAATCTGAGCTATGTATTTTTAAGCTCCCAATATCTCTTTCCCTTTTCTCTTGCATCTCTGTGTTTCTCACATCTCAGTCACAAACCTTTTATAGGCTCTACCCAGGGATGTAGCTTCCATTTTCACTTGTTAACATGGTCCTCTACACTTACAACATTTATATATATCCCTCCAACCTCATGCTTTCTAATACCTTTGTCCTCTCCTATTCCTATCACTGTTCAAATATTTCTCTCTACCACCTCTTTGAGGAGGTGGAAGGAGAGAGACAAAAGGAGGATAGCATATGCTTAACCCCCATACAAGTTGTTCTCCCAGATAACCTAACAAGCTTAAACATTAAACAGTCCTATGAGGCCACCATTACCCTGATACGAAAGCCAGATGAAAATACCACAAAAAAGAAAATTACAAGCTAATACAACTAATGAACATAGATACAAAAATCTTCCACAAAATACTAGCAAACCTAATGCAACAATTCTTTAAAAGGGTCATACACCATGTTCCGGAGAAGGCAATGGCACCCCACTCCAGTACTCTTGCCTGGAAAATCCCATGGATGGAGGAGCCTGGTAGGCTGTAGTCCATGGGGTCGCTGAGGGTTGGACATGACTGAGCGACTTCCCTTTCACTTTTCACTTTCATGCATTGGAGAAGGAAATGGCAACCCACTCCAGTGTTCTTGCCTGGAGAATCCCAGGGACGGTGGAGCCTGGTGGGCTTCCGTCAATGGGGTCGCACAGAGTCGGACACGACTGAAGCAACTTAGCAGCAGCAGCACACCATGTTCAAGTGGCATTAATCCAAAGGATACCAGGATTTTCAATATCTACAAATCAACGTGATATACCACATCAACAAACTGAAGAATAAAAACCCCATGTGGTGATCTCAATAGACGCAGAAAAAAGCTTTTGATAAAATTCAACATCCATTTATGATAAAACTCTCCAGAAAATGGGTATAGAGAGAACATACCACAACATAATAAAGGTCATATATGACAAACCCACAGATAATATATTCAATGGTGAAAAGCTGAAATCATTTCCTCTAAGATTAGGAACAAGATATGAATGTCCATTCTCACTACTTTTATTCAACATAGTTTTGGAAGTCCTAGCCACAGCCATCAGAGAAGAAAATAAACAAATAAAAGGAATTCAAACTGGAAAGGAAGGGGTAAAACTGTCACTGTTTGCAGATAACACATTATACATAGAAAATCCTAAAAATGCTACCAGAAAACTACTAGAGCTCATCAATGAATTTGGTAAAATTTCAGGATACAAAATTAATATACAGAAATATGCTGCATTTCTATACACTAACAAATATCAATAGAGAAATTAAGGAAACAATCCTATTTACCATTGCATCAAAAAGAATAAAATACCTAGGAATAAACTTATCTAAGGAAGCAAAAGACCTGTACCCCCAAAACGGTAAGACACTGATGAAAGAAACTTAAGATGACATAAACAGATAGATACGTAGTGTTCCTAGATTGGAAGAGTTAATACTGTTAAAATGACCATACAACCCAAGGCAATCTACAGTTTCAATGAAACTCCATATCAAATATACCAAAAACATTTTTCACAGAATGAGAAGAAATATTTTTTAAAATTTGTGGTGGTTTAGCTGCTAAGTTGTGCCTGACTCTTGTGACCCCATGGACTGTAGCCTGCCAGGCTCCTCAGTCCACGGGATTCTCCAGGCAAGAATACTGGAGTGGGTTGCCATTTCCTTCTCCAGGGGATCTTCCCATCCTAGGAATCAAATCTGGGTCTCCTGCATTGCAGGCAGGTTCTTAACAACTGAGCTAAAATTCGGTATAGAAGCACAAAAGACTCTGAATACCCAAAACAATCTTGAGAAAGAAGAACTAGCTGGAGGAATAATCATGTTCCCCTGACATACAGATTATACTACAAAACTATAGCATCAACACAGTATGGTACTGGCACAAAAATAAACACATAGGGACTTCCCAGGTGATCCAGGGGCTAAGACTCCAATGCTCCTACTGCTGGGGGCCTGGGTTCAATCCCTGGTCAGGGAACTAGATCCCACATGTCATAACTAAAGATCCCCAAGGTGTACAACTAAGACCCAGCATAGTCAAATAAATAAACATTTTAATAAACAGACACACAGATCAATGGAATAGGATAGACAGCCAAGACATAAACCTATACACTTATGGTCAATTAATCTATGACAAAGGAGGTAAGAATATACAATGTAGAAGAGACAGTCTCCTCAATAAGTGGTGCTGAGAAAATTGGACAGCTACATGTAAAAGAACAAGAACATTCTCTAACAACATATACAAAATAAACTCAAAATGGATTAAAGACCCAAAAGTATTACTAGATACTATAAAACTCCTAGAGGAAAACATAGGCAGAACACACTTTGATGAAAATTGCAGGAATATTATTTTGGACCCATTTCCTAGAGTAATGGAAACAAAAACAAAAATAAACAAAAGGAACCTAATTAATCATAAAAGCTTTTGCACAGCAAAGGAAATCATAAACAAAATAAAAAGACAACCTATGGAATGGGAGAAAATACTTGCAAACAATGTGACTGACAAGGGCTTAATATCCAAAATATGCAACTAGCTCATATAACTAAATAGCAAAAAAACAAACAACTCAGTCAAATAGGCAGAAGATCTAAACAGACATTTCTCCAAAGAAGACATACAGATGTCCAACAGGCACATGAAAAGATGTTCAACATAGCTAATTATTAAATAAATGCAAATAAAAAATCTACAGTGAGGTATCACCTCACATCCATCAGAATGATCATCATCAAAAAATCTACAAACAATAAATGCTGGAGAGAGGAGGGGGAAGTAAACCCCCATACAATCTTGGTAGCAATGTAGATTGTTGCAGCCATTATGGAGAATAGTGTGGAGGTTCCTTAAAAACTGAAAATACAATTACCTCATGATCCAGCCACCCCACTCCTGGGCATGTAACTGGAAAAGATGAAAACACATCTGATCATTATGAAATTTGAAAAGATACATGCACCCCAATGTTCATAGTAGCACTATTTACAATAGCCAAGACATAGAAGCAATCCAAGTGCCCATCAACAGATGACTGGCTTAAGAAGATGTTGTATGGAACATAGATATATAGATGTAGACATAAATATAGATAAAGCTATAGATATTCAATGAAATATTACTTGGCCATAAAAAGAATGAAATATCATTTGTAACAACATGGATGGACCCAGAGATTATCATACTTAGTGAAGTAAGTCAGACACAGGGAGACAAATGCTGTATGCTATCACATATGTGGAATTGAAAAAAATAATGTAAATGAATTTATTTACAAAATAGAAACAGGCTTACAGACATAGAAAACAAACTTACAGTTACCAAAGGGGAAAGGAAGGGAGGGATAAATTTTGAGAATTAGGGGTTAATAGATATACACTACTATATATAAAATAAACAAGAAGGATCTACCGTATAGCACAGGGAACTATATTCAATATCTTTTAATATCTTTAAAAATCTGAAATATATATATATATATGTATGTATGTATAACTGAATCACTTTGCTGTACACCTGAATCATTGTAAATCAACTATACTTCAACTGAAAAAAAAGAAAACAGTCTGGCACCAAGAGTGTGATTGCAACTTGGAGGAAGGAGATGTCATTGGAGGTTTAGAGAAGTCCAGCAAACTTCAGAGTGACCTCTCCAATTCTGGTGTCCATTTGGGACCAGTTAAATGGGACATTCATCCTAACAAGGCTTTAATAACATACGTATCCTTGATGGTGCCTCTAGAAGCGTCTGAATAGCATTGGGACTTTACTTCAATGAAGTTCACATTAAATCAAGAGAGATCCATTCAATTTTCTGTCTCAAATTACACTCAACTCTGCAGTGCAACAGAGCACACTAAACAGGTCAGATGATGTGCACCTGAAGATATAAGGACTGTTTATCAGATTGGCAAAGATTAGACAGATTCATAAGGCCCTTTTGCTGGTTTTATGGGTAGAACAAATACAGTTGGTCCTCTCTACCCATGAATTCAAACAATGGTGGATCTAAAATATTCATAAAAAAGAATCCAAAAATTCCAGAAAATCAAACTTGAATTTTCTGCATGTCAGCAACTCTTTCCATAGTGTTTGCCTTGTATATATAACTATTTACACAGTATTTACATCAAACTAGATATTAGCAGTTAGAGATGCTTTGAAGTATATGCGAGGACATGCATAGGTTATATGCAAATACTGTGCAAGTTACACACAGGACCACAGGGAACCAATACCTTTGCAAATATGTATAACTATATATGACTGTATCTCTATATATTGTTGTCATATTCATATATTTATTATTGTGTATATATATTTAACATACTGGAATATATGTATATATGTATTTATGTATACTGATATATATATATATATATTTTATACACTGTTGCACATATATTTATTGTTGTAATATATATACTGTTATATAGATGTATATATGTATTTATATATACTGTTATAATGTATATTTATTTATACATATATTTTACATATATTGCCATATGTACACTTATTTTTGTCATATATATATATATTTATATATGTAATATACACTAATAGTGTATAAAAATATATGTTATGCCTCTGGGACAAGAATTCAGCAATAGACTTAGAAAGTTTTCACATTCATGCTCTTTGACTAGCAATTCTGCTTCCAGGAATTTGTTAAGAGCATAGAATCTGGAGTGAAACGGACCCAGATGTGAATCCTGACACTGCCACCTTCTTCCTGACTGTATAACCTCTCTCTGTTGTTTCTCCATCTGTAAAATCAGGACAAATCATTGCACCCTGGTACCACTGGAAAAAACATGGGCTTGTGTTGTCCTTGACGCTGTCTGGGACTAAGTGGGTTTCCAGGAAGTGGTACTTTCAGTGCTAAATCCAGGGAGGTCCTGGACAAACTGGAACAAATCCAGGTCCATACTGGCTCCTTCAGTTCAGTTCAGTTCAGTCACTCAATCATGTCAGACTCTTTGAGACCCCATGAATCGCAGCATGCCAGGCCTCCCTGTCCATCACCAACTCCCTGAGTTCACTGAAACTCACGTCCATCAAGTCAGTGATGCCATCCAGCCATCTCATCCTCTGTCATCCCCTTCTCCTCCTGCCCCCAATCCCTCTCGGCATCAGAGTCTTTTCCAATGAGTCAACTCTTCACATGAGGTGGCCAAAGTACTGGAGTTTCAGCTTTAGCATCAGTCCTTCCAAAGAAATCCCAGGACTGATCTCCTTCAGAATGGACTGGTTGGATCTCCTTGCAGTCCAAGGGACTCTCAAGAGTCTTCTCCAGCACCACAGTTCAAAAGCATCAATTCTTTGGTGCTCAGCTTTCTTCACAGTCCAATCTCATATCCATACATGACCACTGGAAACCATAGCCTTGACTAGACGGACCTTGTTTGGCAAAGTAATGTCTCTGCTTTTCAATATGTGTCTAGATTGGTCATAACTTTTCCTCCAAGGAGTAAGTGTCTTTTAATTTCATGGCTGCAATATCACCATCTGCAGTGATTTTGGAGCCCCCAAAAAATAAAGTCTGGCCCTGTTTCCACTGTTTCCCATTCTTTTGCCATGAAGTGATGGGACCAGATGGCATGATCTTAGTTTTCTGAATGTTGAGCTTTAAGCCAACTTTTTCACTCTCCTTTTCACGTTCATCAAGAGGCTCTTTAGTTCCTCTTCACTTTCTGCCATAAGGGTGGTGTCATCTGCATATCTGAGGTTAATGATAGTTTCTCCCAGCAATCTTGATTCCAGCTTGTGCTTCTTCCAGCCTCCTTCAAGAGGCTCTTCTCCTCTCAGTCAATTTCTTGACTCCTCAGTTCTCCAAAGTATCAGAACCATTCCAAATAACCACCTTGGCCATTTATGAAGCACCAGTTACATCCCAAGTCTTTGATATAAATCAGTGGTTGTCAAACTTGAGGGTGCATCAGAATGCCTTGGAGCACTTGTTAAACACACCACCACCACCGCCACACCAAGAGTGATTCAGTAGGTTGTAGAAACACATACAAGGCATGGTGAGGACTGCAACCAGAGGCAAGAAGATGGGAATAAGTGGGACTCACAAGATGGAAACAGCAGGTACAAACCATGAAGTTCACAACAGTTACAGCCTCCCCCACAACACTGCTTCCCAAAACATGGGATCTTATCTCATCTATCCTTGATATGTACCCCCAAGCACATCCAGTCCAGTACTTAGTACTCAGTAGATGCTCTACAGACATCAACAATTTTTTCCTTAATGTCTTCTTTGAGAAGATGGGTCTTTTAAGTACAAGCTAGGGGCATGCCCATTACCCCACTTGACTAGTTTGCTACTTCGTTTCAGGACACTTAGGTTGGAGTCTTCTTTGCACTTCTGAGTGAATTTCATTCATTCCTCACATATTTACTGAACACCTATCTGGGATCTAGACAGATTCCTGAAAGTGATCATGGGCTGTTGCATCATATGCATGCGTGCAAGCTCATATGCATTCCACAATAAACTGTGGAAAATTCTGAAAGAGATTGGAATATCAGATCACCTGACGTGCCTCCTGAGAAACCTGTATGCAGGTCAGGAAGCAACAGTTAGAACTGGACGTGGAACAACAGACTGGTTCCAAATAGGAAAAGGAGAATGTCAAGGTTGTATATTGCCACCCTGCTTATTTAACTTACATGCAGAGTACATCATGAGAAAGGCTGGGCTGGAGGAAGCACAAGCTGAAATCAAGATTGCCGGGAGAAATATCAATAACCTCAGATATGCAGATATGCAGTCATGTCTGACTCTTTGAGACCCAATGGACTATAGCCTGCCAGGCTCCTCTGTCCATGGGGATTCTCCAGGAAAGAATACTGGAGTGGGTTGCCTTTCCCTTCTCCAGGGGATCTTCCCAGCCCAGGGATCAAAGCCACATCTGCTGCATTGGCAGGAGGATTCTTTACTACTGATCCCCCTGGGAAGCCGATGCATCAGCTAGACCTGGGTTCAAACACCTGCTCTCCACAGACGAGCTCTTTGTACATGGGCAACTTTACTTTGACCTCTTTATCAGGAAAAAGGGGATAGAAATCCTATCAATTTCACAGGATGCTGGTGGAGATGAGAGGAGAAGAGCGGCAGTCTAATGTGACTGAGCACAGTGTCTGGCACCTAGTAAATGCTCCATGGATGTCAGCCATCGTTACCCAAGATACCTGCTCTCCAGCACTGCTGTGTGAAGGAGGAAGTCCAGGCTTTCTTCAGAGTCACACTTGGCCACTTCTTGACTGGCCAGCAATCAGGGCCATAGGTGGGAGAAGCTTGAGGGGAGGGGATACTCAAAACCCCATCCTCAGGACCTCTCACTGCTCTAGAAAGAACTAGGTATCAGCCAAGGACCTGGTGGGCAAGCAGAACACCTATTAGGCCAGGGTTGAAACACCTGGGCACCAGAAAGCCTGGTTTTTGAAGGTAAGTAATGGGTTTGCCATGAGGATTCAGTAAATTAATTTATGTAAGGCACTTACCACAAGGCCTGGCCACTGGGAAATGTTCAATGGACATTAGCTACTGTTAGAAGACACATGGTT
The DNA here is from genome assembly GCF_002263795.3 of Bos taurus. Taxonomy (NCBI): domain Eukaryota; kingdom Metazoa; phylum Chordata; class Mammalia; order Artiodactyla; family Bovidae; genus Bos; species Bos taurus. The sequence continues at coordinate 4,801,172 of NW_020192292.1, forward strand.
CTCATCCCTTTAGGAGCCAGCTGGTATACAAGCCTGCTCACAAATGGGTCCCTGCCTGGACTTACAGGGAGTGGCCTACAGTGGTGGGATTTGTTGCCAAAGCCTTTGACTGTGTGGATCACAATAAACTGTGGAAAAATCTGAAAGAGATGGGAATATCAGATCACCTGACCTGCCTCTTGAGAAACCTGTATGCAGGTCAGAAAGCAACAGTTAGAACTGGACATGGAACAACAGACTGGTTCCAAATAGGAAAAGGAGAATGTCAAGGTTGTATATTGCCACCCTGCTTATTTAACTTACATGCAGAGTACATCATGAGAAAGGCTGGGCTGGAGGAAGCACAAGCTGGAATCAAGATTGCCAGGAGAAATAGCAATAACCTCAGATATGCAGATGACACCACCCTTATGGCAGAAAGTGAAGAGGAACGAAAGAGCCTCTTGATGAAAGTGAAAGAGGAGAGTGAAAAAGTTAGCTCAAAGCTGAACATTCAGAAAACTAAGATCATGGCATCTGGTCCCATCACTTCATGGCAAAGAGATGGGGAAACAGTGGCCCTGGATGTCACAATGCCACGCCATCATTGAATAGATGGCAAACATGTAGCACTTGTTCTGAGGACTCCTCCTCCTGCATGTAGGACAGACATCACTGATGAGGCACTCTGTTCCACCAGCCCACACAAGCATTCTCTACATCATACACAGGGCAGATATTGCCAAAACACCTAAGGTGGCCTGGGAATCCTACCACTTGCCTCTCTGACTTAGAGGTTCTCTCCCATTTGCCTTTTTTAAAAAAATTTTTTTCAGATTTTGTTTTATAATTATCTGTTAATAATATATTTTATTGAAATCTTTATTGAGTAATTGTAGATTTACATGCAAATGTGAGAAATTATTCAAATCAATTTTATGTATCTGATACCCAGACTCCCCCAAGGGTAAGATCTTGGTAACTATAGTACAACCAACATGTTGACATTAGTACAATCTATTTCTCTTAAGACTCTAAGGCCTATGGTGCCCCCAGTCAGTCCCTCCCCCGTGTGTCTCAGAAAGGTCCATCACCAGCTCAGGTGATCACAGGGATAGCTGTCTTCCCAATGTGTCTCCTCCTTTCCTTTACTTCTGACCTGTGAGTTTGGGTCAAGAAGCTCATTTTAGAGTCAGGCTCCCAAGCTGAGGATCTTCACATTTCTTTGTTTTTGATGCACATATTTTGAGTACTTTGCACAAAGAGCTAGCCTACTTCTATGACATTGAATCTCACATCTTTCTCTTCTTCAAAAGCTTATCTATTCTGAACACCATGGCCCAAATCTCTTTTTACGATTTTTTCTTAAAACCTATTTGTCTCATTTATTCATATATTTGAATTTTTATCTTGAGACCCTATTTTTTGCTAAGTACCACACTAGGCCCTGGGGAATAAAGCATAGAATAAGACAGACACAGATCCTGATGTCCTAATGCTTGCATTCTATCTGGAAGAAATTAATAATTAAAGTAATTCTTAAAGAAATCATTATCCAGCTCCAGTTTTGTACCCCTGGAATTTTTCTCCTACTTCCATACTCAAACCTGATGCTTTAATGAAACTGAATTCAATCACCTTTTCCTAAACAGGCATTGGGCTTTCCCTCCTCCCAGCCTTTTTCCATGCTTATCACTCTGGCAATAATTTGCGACCCCATTTCTAGTAATCCTCACCCAGTACAATGTTTATACTGTCCTCAAGGCCCAAGTGAAATCTCACATGGGTTTCTCCACAATTCCTGCTATGTGTCTTCCTCCTCTGTATTTGGAAAGCCACTGGGCACCACTCGTGACACTACGTATACACACACAGCTTTATGTTCTAGCTATTTTCATATCTATATTGCCTCACATGAAAGACAGTAAGAAGCTGAGGGTAGGGGTTGACTTCTAACATGTCTTCATGCTCTTTGTACATGTGACCATGCCCTTGAACACAACAGGCATGAAGTGTTTGCTCAATGGAGGAATGGCTTACTCAGAGCTGTTTGTTTAACAAACACCAGGGTAGCAGTTACTACACACCAGGAATTGCTCACTTAAGTGGTATTTACCAAGTGTCAGACACTACTTCAACATTTTGACAGACATCAATGCCCCTGGATGCTGACAAGAACCCTAGGAGGTAAGTACCATTTAGCGCCACTTTGACAGATAAGCAAAGTGAGAATCAGGGCAGGTCAACATCTTGCCCCAAGGCCAAGGTATCCCACCTGGTATGTGTCAGAGTCAGAGCTCCAGCCTGACCTTCTAATAAGGCCCTGGCATGCTTTGCCCAGTGTGAACTATAGCTGCAGGCCAGCAAATATGGAATTTGTTTTTGGAACTCAAGGTGACTCCATGGGACCCAGCCTGTGATTCACAGACATGAGGGAGCACAGTTAGAGGCAGTAGTCATCCATTAGGTCATTCCATTTAGTTGAGTATATATCTAGCATCCCATAAGTTGTGCTGTCCGTAACACTGTCCTGGCTTCTTTATGGTCTTTGGCCCTCACCTGTCTCAAGTCCCACAATATGACCTTCTTATGAAAAACTTCAGTCCTCTATTTCATGCCACTTTTCTGCCAACCATGATGCTGGTACCTCTGCCAAATCTTACCTCATGTAACAGTCTGAAGTCAAGAGTCCTAAGCCAACCCCTAGTTTCTTTTTTTTTTTTTTCTTTTTGTGATTTATTTATTTGGCTGTGCCAGGTCTTAGCTGCCACATGTGGGATCTTCCCTGACCAGGGATGAAACTTGGTCCCCTGCATTGGGAGCATAGAGCCATAGGCACTGGACCACCAGGGAAGTCCCAACCCCCAGTTTCTGATGAAGTGTTTTCAGATAGGAAAGGGGCAGCAGCACTTCCTCATCTCCACTGTGGTTGTGCCATAGATCTGGGACCAACATGGCCTTGACTTACCAAGCAAGTTCGTTCCCACTCCAATGTGTAGTGAGGATTTCTCAATTACCCTTTGGGGTAGCTTGCTGCTTCCATTGAGCCTCAACCTCTTGGACCAATTCTGGGATAATCCAGGTCCTTACACAATTAGACCGCAGAGACCCATCAATCTCATCCTTCACAGCAGGTAGTTGAAAGCACATGCTTCCAGGTCTCGGAGTCATCAGCTATAACGACCTTCAGACATCCCAAGCTCCTTCCCACCGCCTGGAGCCTTGGCACTTGCTATCCCTTGATCTGAAATGCTCCATCTTCACGTGGATGGCTCCTTCTTATCATTCGAGCCTCTGCTCAGAAGAGCCTCCTTTAAAGATCTTCCCTAATACAGCTCCTCACACCTCACCATCACTGTCTTTGCACTTACCCCACTGGAACTTCTATTCTTAACACTTGTAGCTCCTCAACCTTATATACTTCTTCCTTTTTGTTCTTTGCCCATGGACAGACTATCTAACAGACTAAGTTCTGTGAGTTCAGGAACTTTGTCATGTTCCTGGCACCTAAAACACTGCCTGGCAAATAGTAGGTGTTCAGTCAGATCAGAGAAGATCAGTCGCTCAGTCGTGTCCAACTCTTTGCGACCCCATGAATCGCAGCACACCAGGCCTCCCTGTTCCATCACCAACTCCTGGAGTTCACTGAGACTCACGTCCATCGAGCCAGTGGATGCCATCCATCCAGCCATCTCATCCTCTGTCGTCCCCTTCTCCTCTTGCCCCAATCCCTCCCAGCATCAGAGTCTTTTCCAATGAGTCAACTCTTCACATGAGGTGGCCAAAGGACTGGAGTTTCAGCTTTAACATCATTCCTTCCAAAGAAATCCCAGGGCTGATCTCCTTCAGAATGGACTTGTTGGATCTCCTTGCAGTCCAAGGGACTCTCAAGAGTCTTCTCCAACACCACAGTTCAAAAGCATCAATTCTTCGGTGCTCAGCCTTCTTCACAGTCCAACTCTCACATCCATACATGACCACTGGAAAAACCATAGCCTTGACTAGATGAAACTTTGTTGGCAAAGTAATGTCTCTGCTTTTGAATACACTATCTAGGTTGGTCATAACTTTCCTTCCAAGGAGTAAGCATCTTTTAATTTCATGGCTGCAGTCACGATCTGCAGTGATTTTTGGAGCCCAGAAAATAAAGTCTGACACTGTTTCCACTGTTTCCCCATCTATTTCCCATGAAGTGATGGGACCGGATGCCATGATCTTCGTTTTCTGAATGTTGAGCTTTAAGCCAACTTTTTCACTCTCCACTTTCACTTTCATCAAGAGGCTTTTGAGTTCCTCTTCACTTTCTGCCATAAGGGTGGTGTCATCTGCATATCTGAGGTTATTGAGATTTCTCCCGGCAGTCTTGATTCCAGCTTGTGCTTCTTCCAGTCCAGCGTTTCTCATGATGTACTCTGCATATAGGTTAAATAAGCAGGGTGATAATATACAGCCTTGACATACTCCTTTTCCTATTTGGAACCAGTCTGTTGTTCATGTCCAGTTCTAAATGTTGCTTCCTGACGTGCATACAAATTTCTCAAGAGGCAGATCAGGTGGTCTGGTATTCCCATCTCTTTCAGAATTGTCCACAGTTTATTGTGATCCACAGTATCAAAGGCTTTGGCATAGTCAATAAAACAGAAATAGATGTTTTTCTGGAACTCTCTTCCTTTTTGATGATCCAGCAGATGTTGGCAATTTGATCTCTGATTCCTCTGCCTATTCTAAAACCAGCTTGAACATCAGGAAGTTCATGGTTCACATATTTCTGAAGCCTGGCTTGGAGAATTTTGAGCATTACTTTATTTGCATGTGAGATGAGTGCAATTGTGCAGTAGTTTGAGCATTCTTTGGCATTGCCTTTCTTTGGGATTGGAATGAAAACTGACCTTTTCCAGTCCTGTGGCCGCTGCTGAGTTTCCAAATTTGCTGACATATTGAGTGCAGCACTTTCACAGCATCATCTTTCAGGATTTGGAATAGCTCAACTGGAATTCCATCACCTCCACTAGCTTTGTTCATAGTGATGCTTTCTAAGGCCCACTTGACTTCACATTCCAGGATGTCTGGCTCTAGGTGAGTGATCACACCATCGTGATTATCTGGGTCGACAAGATCTTTTTGTACAGTTCTTCTGTGTATTCTTGCCATCTCTTCCTAATATCTTCTGCTTCTGTTAGGTCCATGCCATTTCTGTCCTTTATCGAGCCCATCTGTGCATGAAATATTCCTTTGGTATCTCTGATTTTCTTTAAGAGATCTCTAGTCTTTCCCATTCTGTTGTTTTCCTCTATTTATTTGCATTGATCGCTGAAGAAGGTTTTCTTATCTCTCCTGCTATTCTTTGGAACTCTGCATTCAGATGTTTATATCTTTCCTTTTCTCCTTTGCTTTTCACTTCTCTTCTTTTCAGAGTTATTTTAAGGCCTCCCCAGACAGCCATTTTGCTTTTTTGGCATTTCTTCTCCATGGGGATGGTCTTGATCCCTGTCTCTTGTACAATGTCACGAACCTCATTCCATAGTTCATTCATGCACTCCATCTATCAGATCTAGTCCCTTAAATCTATTTCTCACTTCCACTCTATGGTATTTTCTAAATTTAAAATTTGTTGTTGTTGTTGTTGTTCAGTAGCTAAGCTGTGTCCAGCTCTTTGTGACCTCATGGACTGTAGCATGCTAGGCTCCTCTGTCCTTCACTATCTCTTGGTGGTCACTCAAACTTCATGTCCATCGAGTCCGTGATGCCATCCAACCATCTCATCGTCTGTCGTCCTGTTCTCCTCCTGCTCTCAGTCTTTCCCAGCATCAGGGTCCTTTCCAATGAGTCGCCTCTTCCCATCAGGTGGCCAAAGTATTTGGAGTTTCAGCATCAGTCTGTCCAGTGATTATTCAGGGTTGCTTTCCTTTAGGATTGACTGGTTTTCATTCCAGTCCTAAAGAGGGGCAATGCCAAGGAATGTTCGACCTACTGTACAATTGCACTCATTTTACATGCTAGCAAGGTTACACTCAAAATCCTTCAAGCTAGGCTTTATCAGTATGTGAATCAAGAACTTCAGATGTACAAGCTGGGTTTAGAAAAGGCAGAGGAACCAGAGGTCAAATTGCCAACATTCGTTGGATCGTGGAGAAATTTACAAATTAGTATTACTATTTTATTTTTGTTATCCACTGGGCTGAAAAAAAGATATGAAGGTAATGGAAGTCATAATCAGGTTTCCCCTGTCATCTCTGATTGCTATTTTATCCCTAAAGATCATGAGAAAAAAATAAAATAAAACTTAAGCCCCCATGTGGTAGTTTTCAGGTGCCCGCCATCCTTTCTGGGACCCGTTGTGACTTACTCTCTCCTCAAGCCCATGAGTCAGCTAATTATGCCACGCTTCAGTACACCCCCTGCAATCCTCTGGAACTCACATGGCTTGTTTAACAAGTTCACTTCATGACCTAACCTTAAGTGAGACCTGGCTCTTTCAGCGAAGAGAATATAACCCTAGTTGCTGCTTGAGCTGATTGCAGGGCATGTACCCACACTTCTTCGTACAGCAAGGCCAGTTTCTTCTTCATTCTCCAAAGCCACTTTCAACCTACTTCCTCTCCACTCTCTTTGTCAACAAAAACAACAAACAAGAAAACAAACACCGCCCCCCCCCCAAATCCCAGCTCCTTTTGAGACATTCAAGAATCAGGGAACACCAATCAGTGTAACTTTAACCTTCCTGTCGCTGTCATCTCTTGGTCTCCTAGATATTCCTCTGTATTCACCAGGGACTCTGGCAGTAGGCCCATTTTTCCATTCTATCCCAACTCTCAACAGACATTCTGTCTGAAGCCAACAGATATATGGGCAACTCATTCAACACCCTTGATCTTGAAGTTCCTTGACCTCTACTCAGTCCCCCGTATCTTCTGTCTCACATTGAATATTTTGGGACCCAGATTTGCTCTACTCTAAGACCACAACTTGAGACATCCCTTCCTAACTACAACTCCATTGCTTATCTATTTACTCAGTCAGTTTCCCCCAGTGGCTTCTTCCCTCTACTGTTTCCCATTTTTAGTTTCCTCTCCATCCATCTTACATGATAGGTTCCACCACTGTAACTACTCTCTTGTCAATATTCTTTGGCTTCCCAGGTGGCACAGTGGTAAAGAACCTGCCTGCAATGCAGGAGACGTGGTTTTGATCCTGGTCAGGAAGATCTCCTGGAGCAGAAAATGGCAACCCACTCCAATAGTCTTGCCTGGGAAATCCCATAGACAGAGGAGCCTGGTAGGCTACAGTCCATGGCAATCACAAAGAGTCAGACATGACTAGCAACTAAACAACAACAATATTCTTCAGGACCATACTGCCAATATACCAAACTTATTTGTGCAGGGCCCTGGCTACAGTAAAGGTAAGACTATCCCCCACCTCTACTTCCCCACCCTCAAAACATAAGGAGCCACTCACTGTCAGGTGCCAAGCCTACATTTCCATGATGTGAGAATGAGCACCTCCTTAAATTTTGTGCCTGAAAGAAGGGTGTGGGGAAAGTTCACTCACCTCACCCACTTACTATCTAAGAAACTTCCAAACTTGAGTGGATTCAATAAAATTATCTACTATTTTTATACCTTTCCTGGTTTGGCTGAGCAACTACCCGAAAATATCACGCAGCAAGGTAAATTCATTTGCATTGTAGATTCATAATTATTCACCTCCAGTGGTCCTTTAAACCTAGTCTAGAAATTCACTGATTGCCCACTCTGAACAATAACTAGATCAAATCTCTTCCACTTTCTGCAAACCATTGATCATAATACTTGCCTCTATCTCTACTCTCAGGTAATAACTTTTATCTCTCTTCTCATGGAAAATAGGAATCATCAGATATAGCTTTCTTCAGATCTCTACCACCACATTTGTAATCTTGGCTGCATCTTAATTCCTAAGTTAGGATGAGTGGTCACTTCCTGTTAGGATCTACCTTTTTTGTTGTTGTTGTCTACTTGCTCAGTCTTTGTCTGACTCTTTGTGATCGCATGGACTGTAGCCTGCCAGGCTCCCTGTCCATGGGAATTCTCCAGGCAAGAATACTGGAGTGGATTGCCATGCCGTCCTCCTCCTTCCCGACCCAGAGATCAAACCCGTCTGTCCTTTAAGGTGGGTTCTTTACCACTGAGCCACTGGGGAAGTTCCATCTTTCCTCCCTGCTTTTTCTGGCATCTTCCCAATGACTGCCCTCTCTTCTTCTGTCTAAAATCTCTTCCTCTCCATCAACTTCTCCCATCAGCATTTAAACATGCACACATTTTTTAAAAATATTGCTCTTTGGTCACATATCTCTTTGCCAGACCACTGCCCTGTCTCTCTTGACCTTCACTGCCAAACTTCTTTTAAAGCATTTCCCACAGTTTGTCATTAACACCCACTTCTCCACAACCACAGTCTTGTTTCTGCCCTCACCACCAACCACCACCAAGAAACCACTTTCACAAGTGATCTTTTGGTTCTAAGGCTAATGGAAACTTCCAATCCTTCAATTACCCTTCTTTTCAGCATCATTAAATGTGACTGAACCGTGTTTCTCTTTCTAAAATTTTCTTTCCTTGTCTTCCACAACAAACATGCAATTTTGATTTTCTCACATTTCTTTTGGATGTTCCTTTGTGGTCTTTGTGTCAACCTGCCCATCAACAGTTTCCAACCTGTGTGTGTGTGTGTGTGTGTGTGTATACAGCCATTAAAAAAGAAGGAAATCCTGCCATTTGGGACAAGTTAGATGTACTGAGGGCATTATACGAAGTGAAATAAGCCAGATACAGAAAGACAAGAGAAAAAAAAAAAGTAACTGTGTGAGGTGACGGATGTCTTTACTAACCTTTGGCAATCAATTTCACAATATATACATATATGAAATCATCACCTTCTACACCTTCAGTTCAGTTCAGTCACTCAGTCATTGTCCGACTCTTTGCAACCCCATAAATTGCAGCACGCCAGGCCTCCCTGTCCATCACCAACTCCCGGAGTTCACACAAACTCACGTCCATTGAGTCGGTGATGACATCCAGTCCATCTCATCCTCGTGTCATCCCCTTCTCCTCCTGCCCCAATCCCTCCCAGCATCAGAGTCTTTTCCAGTGAGTCAACTCTCTTCACATGAGGTGGCCAAAGTACTGGAGTTTCAGCTTTAGCATCATTCCTTCCAAAGAACACCAAGGACTGATCTCCTTAGAATGGACTGGTTTGGATCTCCTTGCAGTCCAAGGGACTCTCAAGAGTCTTCTCCAACACCACAGTTCAAAAGCATCAATTCTTTTGGCACTCAGCCTTCTTCACAGTCCAACTCTCACATCCATACATGACCACTAGAAAACGATAGCCTTGACTAGACGGACCTTTGTTGGCAAAGTAATGTCTTTGCTTTTCAATATGCTATCTAGGTTGTTCATAACTTTCTTTCCAAGGAGTAAGCGTCTTTTAATTTCATGGCTGCAATCACCATCTGCAGTGATTTGGAGCCAAGAAAATAAAGTCTGACACTGTTTCCACTGTTTCCCCATCTCTTTGCCATGAAGTGATGGGACAAGATGCCATGATCTTCGTTTTCTGAATGTTGAGCTTTAAGCCAACTTTTTCACTCTCCTCTTTCACTTTCATCAAGAGGCTCTTTAGTTCCTCTTCACTTTCTGCCATAAGGGTGGTGTCATCTGCATATCTGAGGTTATTGATATTTCTCCTGGCAATCTTGATTCCAGTTTGTGCTCCTTCCAGCCCAGCATTTCTCATGATGTACTCTGTATATAAGTTCAATAAGCAGGGTGACAATATACAGCCTTGACGTACTCCTTTTCCTATTTGGAACTAGTCTGTTGTTCCATGTCCAGTTCTAAATGTTGCTTCCTGACCTGCATACAAATTTCTCAAGAGGCAGGTCAGGTGGTCTGGTATTCCCATCTCTTTCAGAATTTTCCCCAGTTTATTGTGATCCACAGCGTCAAAGTCTTTGGCATAGTCAATAAAGCAGAAATAGATGTTTTTCCTTACATAATATCATATGTCAATTCTATATCAATAAAGCTATAAAAAAGATTTTAAAGTTATTTTTATTCACATTAAAGTCTTGGAAGTTAGCACTTCTTAACTTTGCTGGCACACTGAAATACCCGAGGAGCTTTTAAAATCTCTAGCACCCAGACCAGTATAGTCCAAATCTCCAGGAGTGGGACCCACACATTCATATTTTTTAAGCCCCTGAGACTGGAACTGAATTAATTGTCCTTTCTTCCCAGCATCCATCATGAAATCGTTATCTGGGGATGTTATCATAGCTATTATTAGCTCGAAGCACTGTTGCAAATGTGCATTACTTCACTGAAGTGATCCTGAAAGTTTTGCCTCCACAGGGTCAAATAAGGGTGAGAATCCTCACTTACCTTCTCCTCTTAGTCACTAGAAGGGTTTCAGTGTTCACCCACATGTAGCATGCACTGACAACAAGGCAACATTGTCCCCAAAGAGAGGAGAACATTGGTTCTTGGATGATGAAAAAAATTTTCACTCTATTTATTGCCTGTGTGCTCAGTCGCTTCAATTGTGTGTGACTCTTTGGGACCCCATGGACTATAGCTCACCAAGTTCTCTGTCCATGGGATTCTCCAGGCAAGAATACTGGAGTGGGTTGTCGTTCCCTTCTCCAGGGGATCTTCCCAACCCAGGATCGAACCCACATCTCTGCATCTCCTGCATTGGGAGGCAGGCTCTTTACCACCAGCACCACCTGGGAAGTTCCATTTTATGTATAAGGCACAGATATACATACAGTCCATAAAACATATGAAGTGTATCTGTAATATTAAAATTTCATGAGGAAAAAATATGTCTGAAAGACTGCTGGAGGCAGGAGGGCAATAATGAGAATAAAGTTTGAACCTAACATAGAGAGCTGGAGGAGTTTTGGCCCTTCAGAAGGGATCCAGAAGGATTCAGTTTAACTCAAGCACTTTCTGTAATTTAATGCCCCAGGACCCTTTGAAGTCTACTTCTTATGAAGAACACAAGTGGAGAACTACGGACTGCCAAAAGACTGAAATCTAAATTCCCATATTTGTGGACTTCCTTGCAGTCCAGTGGCTAGGACTCCAAACTTTCAGTGCAGAAGGGCCCAAGTTCAGTCTGTGGTCAGGGAATTAAGATCCCAAGCTCCTCTTTAGGTCTCTTCCTCAAGGCTAACTCTAATTCTAGACTGGCCATTATTTTTATTCTTCTGTCAAGGTTCTTCTGTAACTTCTTACTTAAGCAGGGGTAACTATTCTTAACTTTTTTTTAACTTGGAAACATTGAAAAGAAAGTTAGTGAATATGCATACAACATTCTGAATTGAGACCAGCCCTGAAGAGAAATAGTGTTTCAGTCATGTTCACTTCCATGATCCCAGCTTCCCTCTTTCATTTTTTTCTTCCTACCTTCTATAACCTGCTCCTTCACCACTGTGTCCAAGGTGTCAGCTCTTGTGTGTACTCTTTTGATAGCATTATCTAAGTCAAGAGCATTTTCACTCTGAAATGCTGTGGGTAGCGGACACAGGAAAAAAATCCAAGAATCAAAATGGTCTCCAAATAGTGTGCTTTGAAAACTCAGGGTGAAAAACAAAACAAACTCAGGGACACCCCTGCTGTGATCTTATCTCAGGGGTTACTCCAAAGTATTTCCCCCACCCTGGATCCCCACCCCAGCTGAGCTGAGGTTGAACCTATTTTCAAAACCACAAATTTTGATGCAAGGTTCGTAGGAGGAGTTCTTGTGCCAATTCCAGGTGTAAACAAACAATCTGGGAGACAGTGTTTGGACACAGATATTTGGGGCTATGCAAACATTTATATGTTTTATGGTGACTGGGGAAAATTTATCTTCAGACTTTAAAATGATCTGAAAACATCAGGAATAGAGACAACTTAGTAGTATGATTCTATTGCCCAAATGTGAGGTTTCATAGGGGAGCAGAGAAAACCTTTGGCCTTCCTGTTCAGAAGGTTCTAGAAAGTGGCTCCTTAAATCCTCATTTCACCAAGTGTTGTCTTTTGAGGAGCAACAGACAGTTATTGTTATTATTACATAATTTTAATTGTTCAGTATACACCAGAATTCTTATAATAATGCTATGAGGTAAGCACTATTATTACCCCCCCTCCCCTTTTATGCATGAGCAGACCAAGGCTCAGAGATGTCACCTCCCCAAGTCAAAGCCTCATTTCAATGCCAAGGTTTGTTTGGCTCCAACCAGGTTCATAGGTGTTCCACCAACCTGGGTGCTCTCACAAAGCACCTCACAAAGGTTCCTCCTCTGTGATTGTCTCCTTCCCGACATGGCAACCCCATCAATAGGCCTCTTACTCTCTCAGTATCTCTTCTACCCATTTGGCAGACAATCCCACACCCTTCAGCTCAGAGGTCTTCCTGGTATTCGCCCCAACACTGGGTTCGCCTGGCTCACGGACAAGCTAACTCTCTGCTGCCCCCCTCCTGGCCAAAACAAGGACCCGTCCCAGTGGCAGCTGCACTGAAAGACACCTGCTCTTAATTTGCTCTGGATCCCACTCACCCAGCTCACCCACTAACCAGCAGGTCAAGGAGTAAGAATTATTGATCTGACTATCTTATGTTCGACCTTGTCAAAGATTTTCTGGACTCCGACACTGACACCTGTTTCAGAAGTTACACATTCCTACAATGCATCTTAAGAGCACCTGTTCTCTGTCTGCATTCATTGATAATTAAGGGTCAAGGTGACAAAGTGACTGCGTAAAGTATTTTGTTCCATAGGACACTGGAAGCACTGAAAAAATCAAATGATTTTGTGGTAAATTTTGAGACTCACTGAAAAACTGAATAGAATATCAAGGAGATTTGTCTTGTTTAGATGCCTTGCTGAGAATAACTGAGAGAACGCACTTTTTGACCAGCACATCTAGAAAAGACATGGAGGACTGCTCTCACACAGTTTCTTGTCCCCAGTACAGCGGATGACGCTAGGATGACCACTGGATTGCAGGAACACGAACTAGGATGCAGCAGGTCCCGCCTAGGAAGTGCTCTGAGGATTTTGTCCTTTGTACTCAAAATGAAGTCCTCAGTACAGTCAGTCTTCTTGACAAGGTCAGGGCGTTCAACAAGATCTAAGGCAGCAAACATGGCTGAAAGAGATTTCTATGTAAAAGGACCTCTAAAGAGTACTGGAGCAAGTGTCAGAGGATCTGGATTCTAATTCTGGCTTTGCAACTGATTCAGAATTAAAGTTTTCCAAGTGAGAGAAGAGTTACGAGTATGACAGGGGTCTGCCTAACTATGGAAGCTACAGGGACACTGATTCCTAGTTCAACGTGAAAAAAAGGAACATACTAACAAGTTAGAATTGTTCGACAAAGGAAAGGAATCTTTCAGGAAGCAGCAAGGTCCCAGTTGCTAGAAGGGTTATAGCACTAGCTGAGTCACTTATGGAGTAGGTGGCAGAAAGAATTCTTGCATAACTAGAAAAATTAGAATCAATGATTTCTAAGGTTTTGTCTGCACTCTGCACTTACATAGTGGCTAGCACTTAGTAAAGAACCAGGAAAATCTTGTGATGGGGAAGAAAGAAGAATGAGAGGGAGGGAAGAAGAGAGGAATGAATCTGTTTAACTGGCTGTAACTAAAAAAAAAGCAAGCACACATAAATACTAACTTTTAAAAATTTTACCACAAAGCAGCCATGATTCTAGCGCAGGTACTGTGAAAAGAGTAACAGATGTTAGGGACAATTGTATCAGATAAGACTGTTTTAGTAGGATGTAAACTAGTAATGCTCAGCAATGTTTATTGAGCACATACCATACATTAGAAGTCATGCTGAAACCTATTTCTGTCCTCCTATCAAGCCCATGAGGCAGGTTCTCTTAGTTCAGAAAAGGTAAGCAATTTGCTCATGGCTTGTTAACTAGAAAGAGGCAGAATTGGAAGATGAACCTGTATGTTTATAACATGTAGGGTAGGTGTGTGTGTGTGTGTGTGTGTGTGTGTCTGACTGTAACTCTTTAGAGGCTACCTCTCCACTTTAAAATATGGTAATGAGTTGCTGCTGCTGCTGCTAAGTCACTCCAGTAATGTCTGACTCTGTGGGACCCCATAGATGGCAGCCCACCAGGCTCCCTCGTCCCTGGGATTCTCCAGGCAAGAACACTGGAGTGGGTCGCCATTTCCTTCTCCAATGCGTGAAAGTGAAGTCACTCAGTCATATCCAACTCGTAGCGGTCACTCAGTCGTATTCAACTCGTAGCGACCCCAGGGACGGCAGCCCACCAGGCTCCTCTGTCCACGGATTCTCCAGGCAAGAGTACCAGAGAGGGCAGCCACTGCCTTCTCTGAATGAGTTGCTATTGTTATTTATAATAAAATTATTTACCAATAGGTAACACACGCATATCTGTTTCCCAGGTGGCCCAGTGATAAAGAACCCACTTGCCAGTGCAAGAGACACAAGTTCGATCCCTCGGTTGAGAAGATCCCCTGGAGAAGCAAATGGCAACCACTCTAGTATTCTTGCCTGGAAAATTCCATGGACAGAGAGGCCTGGTGGGCTACAGCCTGTGGGGTCGCAGAGTCAGACATGACTTAGCAACTTAACACCAACACATGCATATGGTATACAGTATGCAAAAAGTTAAAAAAAAAAATACAGACAGTGAAAAGTAAGTTTAAAATAAATAATCTCCTTTGCACTCCTATCTCCCAGCCACCCAGCAAACCACCCAGGAGACCCACAATTACTTTTCAAATTTAAATTTTTTTTTAGTTTTTACAAAACCATGGTTTGACACTGCATCATTTCATAAGTCCATATAACCCTGAACCATGTTATTATGGATTTCTACTCTAATTTTAAAAAATTTTTCTTTGTGAAACATTCTTCAAAACTGATCCCATAGAAAACATGATAAAAACAGCTCGTAGTATATAGCAAATGGTAATGATTTCAGACATTAATTGTTCAATTTTGCTAACCAAGCTTAGTGTTATGGTATATTCTAATTCTTTTACATTTTCTGTTTTAATGACGTAACTTCTTTACACAATAAGATGGAACATCTGTCTGATGAAAAATGGGCCATTATTATTCATCTTAAGCCATGAAGCATCGTTCAACAGCTCTGAACTAATGGTCATTACATCAAATAGTTTTTACTCTAATCATTATTTCTAATACATGTGAAATTAATACACAGTGTTTGTCATTACTGAACACTAGAATATAATTCTAGAAGAAGCAATTAATGTCCATCAGAAGTTTTTTCTGAAGTATGATTATCAAATCCTCGACTAATGAATCATTTGCATATCTGAAATTATCCCCTAAACCTTAAGCACTCCTGTGATAGGACACATTACATTTAACAATGAAAATAAGAGAATGAGAGAGAGATTTTTCATATTAAGTTATACCCACTGTCCACTTCCCCACCAGCTCAGAATTTTTTCTGAGGAGAATTCTTTTTCAAAAGAACAGTTAAACAGTTTCAGGGGAAGGCACTTCTGGGGCTTTTCCAGGAATTACAATTTTCATTTCTCTTATTTATTTACATGTTTTAAAAGGAGAGTAGTTTAGAAGACCTGAACCTTTCAATAAAAAAAAAAATCATGGTTAACTGTCAAATTCAATCTCTATATAGAAAAATGCCATCCATTTCCAAATGTTGCTTGTAAACTCTCTCAGCAAAGGGGCAAAGAATAATGCACTGTATTTCCCCTGCAGAGCGATATTGCACGTTCACCTTTAGGAGCATATGCTGCTCTTTTGAAATATGCAGACTCCCCTCTCATTGTACAGAGCCTCTGTGAAAGGACTGAGGGCTCTACAGAATTAACATATGAATGGGCCAACATACCTCCCAAGAAGCCCCTGAGCAAGGGGGGTGGGCATAAAAGGAGGAGGTCCTTTTATTTATTTGGTAGTTAATAAAGAGTAAGAGGACCCTCTCGGACCAATTTTCTTGAGGAGTCAGAGTTTAAACTCAAAATGTTGAGTATTAATAGAAAATACCCATTTTAACATTTACTCTATTCTTTCCACCTTCATGACCAACCCATCATGCCGGAAAAAGCAAATGTGTGATGTCTGAAAAGAGTAATTGCTCCTATCAGTATTAATAAATGAAAGCTGATAAAGTTGATCATCACCATTCTTGCCAATTGGCTGCTCAATTGTCATCACTTCAGCAAAAAAAATTGCTTTACCTGGAAGAACCAGACCTTCAGATGAGGTTAGGGTCAGTGTTCTAGGTGTGAGCTGTGGCCAGGGGCCTGTTTAGACTGTTTCTGGAGAATGGAGCCTAGAAAATAGGACTGAAACCAGACACTCAGTCCAAAGGTGTAAGGCTGCAGGCACGATTACTGTTAGCAAAGGTCTAAGCAGAGCTCAAGACCCACCAGCTAAGAAGATTAGGGTCCCTGATACTGGGATTGGCTCTACTACTGGGATCCACGTAGAGTTAGGTGTCAGTTCCTCTGGGCACCACCTCCCATGACCTCCATGATTCAGTCAGGTGCCCTGCTCTGTTCTCCCACAAATACCATGCAATTCGTGCAATATGACATAGAAATCCTTCCATGTCTGTCTCCCTTATTATCTTGTGGAAGTTCTGTGAAGACCACAACCATGGCCATGATGGTTTTTTGCTGTGCCCATAATCTGTAGTACAATACCAAATATATAATTGATGCTCAGTAAGTACTTGAGGAATGCAATCAATGCAAAGAAATAGAGGAAAACAACAGAATGGGAAAGACTAGAGATCTCTTCAAGAAAATTAGATACCAAGGGAAGGTTTCACGCAAAGATGAGCACAATAAAGAACAGAAACAGTATGGACTTAACAGAAGCAGAAATATTAAGAAGAGGTGGCAAGAATACACAGAAGAACTATACAAAAAAGATCTTCATGACCAAGATAATCACAATGGTGTGATCACTCACCTAGAGCCAGACATCCTGGAATGTAAAGTCAAGTGGGCCTTAGGAAGCATCACACGAACAAAACTAGTGGATGTGATGGAATTCCAGCTGAGCTATTTCAAATCCTAAAAGATGATGCTGTGAAAGTGCTGCACTCAAGATACTAGAAAATTTGGAAAATTCAGCAGTGGCTATAGGACTGGAAAAGGTCAGTTTTCATTCCAATCCCAAAGAAAGGCAATGCCAAAGAGTTCTCAAACTACCGCACAATTGCACTCATCTCACATGCTAGCAAAGTAATACTCAAAATTCTCCAATCTAGGCTTCAACAGTACGTGAACTGAGAACTTCCAGATGTTCAAACTGGATTTAGAAAAGGCAGAAGAAGCAGAGATCAAATTGTCAACATCTGTTGGATCATAGAAAAAGCAAGAGAATTCCAAAAAAACATCTACTTCTGCTTCATTGACTATGCTAAAGCCTTTGACTGTGTAAATCACAGCAAACTGTGGAAAATTCTTCAAGAGATGGGAATACCAGACCACCTTACCTGTCTCCTGAGAAATCTGTATGCAGGTCAAGAAGCAAGAGTTAAAACTGGACATGGAACAATGGACTGGTTCAAAAATGGAAAAGGAGTACGTCAAGGCTGTATATTGTCACCCTGCTTATTTAACTTATAGGCAGAGTACATCATTAGAAACACAAAGCTGGATGATGCACAAGGTAAAATTGCGATTGCCAGGAGAAACATCAACAACCTCAGATATTCAGATGATACCACCCTTATGGCAGAAAGCGAAGAGGAACTAAAGAGCCTCCTGATGAAAGTGAAAGAGGAGAGAGAAAAAGCAGGGTTAAAACTCAACATTCAGAAAATGAAGATAATGGCATCCAGTGCCATCACTTCATGGCAAATAGATGGGGAAGTAATGGAAACAGTGAGAGACTGTATTTTGGGGGGCTCCAAAATCACTGCAGATGGTGACTGCAGCCATGAAATTAAAAGACTCTTGCTCCTCGAAAGAAAAGCTATGACCAACCTAGACAGCATATTAAAAAGCAGAGACATTATTTTGTCAAAAAATATCCATCTAGTCAAAGCTATGGTTTTTCCAGTAGTCATGGATGGATGTGAGAGTTGGGCCATAAAGAAAGCTGAGCACCAAAAAATTGATGCTTCTGAACTGTGGTGTTGGAGAAGACTCTTGAGAGTCCCTTGGACTGCAAGGACATCAAACCAGTCAATCCTAAAGGAAATCAGTCCTGAATATTCATTTGAAGGACTGATGCTGAAGCTGAAGTTCCAATACTTTGGCCACCTGATGTGAAGAACTGACTCACTGAAAAAGACCCTGATGCTGGGAAAGATTGAAGGTAGGAAGAGAAGGGATGACAGAGGATGAGATGGTTGGATGGCATCACTGACTCGATGGACATGAGTTTGAGCAAGGTCCAGAAGTTGGTGAAGGACAGTGAAGCCTGGCATGCTGCAGTCCATGGGTTTGCAGTCAGACATGACTGAGCCACTGAGCTGAACTGAGCTGAAGTCCATGCCATTGCCATGATTAGGGACCTGGGCTCAGGAAACCTGGCAAATTGTTTCACGGGACAGATATGTTGAGGAGTCCCTGTCTCTGGAGCAGTCAATCTGTTGGACTAGATCGGCACCATTTTGGTTCAGTGGTGATGCTTTCTGCTGGAACATCACCTGAGTGTCTCCAGTTATCTCAGAGAGGTTTCACCAAATTCTCAAAACAAATTTTAAACATAATCCTTTGCTTTTCCCCCCAGTGGTTCAGATAGTAAAGAATCTGCCTCCAGTGCAGGAGAGTGAAGTTTGATCCCTGGGTCGGGAAAATCTCTGGAGGAGGGCATAGCAACCCACTCCATTATTCTTGCCTTGAGAACCCCTTGGGCAGAGGAGCCTGGTGGGCTACAGTCCACAGAGTCAGACATGACTGAGCAACTAATACTTTCACTTTAACTTGTCATGCTTTTCCAAAACCTTTAGGAGGTTTTGCAAAGCATATGTTTTGTAAAGCACTGGTAGCCAGGGTGTGATTGGTATTACAAAGAAGGAAATTAGATGGGAAGCAGGGAAGGTGCAGAACCAGATGAGAGTAGAGACTGGGGTGAGAAATGACCTGGGCCCTGAGTGCAGTGGGATGTGGTGGAAATGGAGAGATTCTATGAAACCAAACCAGTAGATACAGGAGGCTGAAAATTCAATTTAAGGTGAAGGTCAGTAAACTATGCCCTGCAGCCCACATCTAATCCTCAGTCTATTTTTTACACTCTGGGATTTAAGAATGGTCTTTCTGTTATTAAATAGTTGGAACAAGGAGAAAGAGGAGAATGAGAAGCAGCAACAGCAACAGAGGTGGTATGGGACCCACAGTGCCTAAAATGTTTGCTATCTGATCCTTTACAGAAAGTTTGCCAATCACTGATTTAAGTGAATACAATCAAGAGAACAAAAGCACGAACTCCCTGGTGGTCCAATGGGGCATCCCCGGTAGCTCAGCAGTAAAGAATCCACCTTCAGTGCAGGAGATGTAAGAGACACAGGTTGGGTCCCTGGGTTGGGAAGATTCCCCTGGAGGAGGGCATGGCAACACACTCCAGTATTCTTGCCTGGAGAATCCCATGGACAGAGGAGCCTGGTGGGCTACAGTCCATAAGGTCACATAGAGTTGGACACGACTGAAGCGACTGAGCACCGGTGGTTAGGACTCCAAGCTCCCACTGTGGAGTGGGGGTTGAGGGGAGAGGTTTGATCCCTGGTTGGGAAACTAAGATCCCATAAGCCAACCAGTGTGGCCAAAAGAGAGAGAGAGTGAAGAGAAAGGGAGGGAGGGAATACAAAAGCAGACTAATCGCCAAGCACAGATATGCTGATATGAAAAATTGTACCTGCCTGTGCATGCTGTGTGCGTGTGTGCACACACACACAGAGGAATAATGCAATACCATTTTGTTATAACTTGAAAATATCAAAGGCATTTTGATGTCACATGAAATCTGTAGAAATGGAAATGAACTATTTGTATTCTTTGACAATTAAACTACCCATGAATATAATATTTTGCAAGGGACTATTTCTATACATTTTTTGAGGACTGATTTTTCTCTACTACAGTCTCTCATAGACGGGTGTCTTATCCAGCTTCTGCTGTAATCATTCTGTTGGCTCTTGGAACTTTACCTAATTATGAGAATTTTTCACCTCTGGAGAAGAAACTACATAATGTGAATATATTTGAAAGATAATAACATTGATTTGATCTCATTCAGTAATGTTCTTTGAAATACAGTCATAGAATGTTTCAGAGCTGGAAGATATTTTACAGATCATGTGGTCCCCAACCGTTGTTTTATCAAGAGGAAGATGGAGATTAAGTAATTTATCTGAGCTTTAAAATAAATCAGGGTCACATAGAGATCCAAAAATTCTGGTTCCAAGCTCTGTCACTGCTGCCTCCCCAGGGGATACCTTGCCTAAACTCCTACAGGGCAGGAACGTATCTGTTAACTCTCCCCAGTGCAGACCCCCCTGCCTAGCACACAGTTAGTATTCCAAAACAAAAGAATGAATGACAATCACACTAACATTGACTTCACACTTACCCTGCGCCAGGCACTATGCCAAACACTTCTACACGCATTATCTCATTTGACTCTCACAACAACCCTAGGAATAGATTTTGTTTTTACTATCTCTATTTTGCAAATGATGAAAGTAAGGCACAGAGAGGTGAAGTGACTTGCCCAAAGTCACACAGCTAAGAAATTATGAAATTAGGTTTGGAAATTAGGTCTTTATAACTCCAAAGCCAGTGTTTTTAATCACCACCCTAAATGTGTGGTGAAGACCAATGAAAAGATCAGTTCTGAAATTATACTGAAATGCTAAGCCCAAGCACTCACACATCAAAATACAATTTACTCAGCAAAGGAAGACCAGTGAACAGGTCCCTTGGCTTGTTTTTCCTGGCTCTGCCTCAACTCCCTGTGTGGCCCCACACAATCAGCTAATCTCTCAAGTTCTCTAGTTCCCCAAACCCATAACTAGTCCTGCTTTCTGTGACAGCCCAGGGTGTCTCCAGTTATCTCAGAGGGGCTGCACAAAATTCTCAAAACAAATTTTAAACGTAATCCTTTAAAAAAAAAAAAAAAAGACTTCCCTGGTGGCCCAGATAGCAAAGCATCTGCTTACAATGCGGGAGACCTGGGTTCGATCCGTGGGTTGGGAAGATCCTCTGGAGAAGGAAATGGCAACCCACTCCGATACTCTTGCCTGGAAAATCCCACGGATTCAGGAGCCTGGTAGGCTACAGTCCATGGGGTAGCAAAGAGTCAGACACAACTGAGCGACTTCACTTTACTTATTTTTTTTTTTAAAAAAAGAACATGTGCTTCACAACACCTTTAGGAGGATAGACAGGATTTTCTTCAAACAAAACACAACAGATGAAAATGTGGCCATAGTTTTTAAGTCTGTGTTTGTGCTGAATGTTAAGGGATGCAGCTCCATCTGCTGGACATCAAACACACTAATAATAATACTGGTTAAACATTGATAATGGCATATTTACAGTATGTAGCATTTTTCAGTCTGCTCTAAACATCCATTTTTCTAAATAGCAAAAAATACATGCCTATTGTCAAAAGTTGTAAACAGAAAATTTACCATGTATAATATAAGCATAACCAACCTAGATAGCATATTAAAAAGCTGAGACAGTACTTTGCTGACAGAGGTCCGTCTAGTCAAAGCTAGGGTTTTCCAGTAGTCATGTATGGATGTGAAAGTTGGACCATAAAGAAAGCTAAGTGCCGAAGAATTGATAGTTTTAAACTGTGGTTTGACGAAGACTCTTGAGAGTCCCTTGGACTACAAGGAGATCAAACCAGTCTATCCTAAAGGAAATCAGTCCTGCATAGTCATTGGAAGGACTGATGCTGAAGCTGAAACTCCAATACTTGGGCCACCTGATGCGAAGAACTGACTCATTTGAAAAGACCCTGATGCTGGTAAAGATTGAAGGTGGGAGGAGAAGGGGACAACAGAGGATGAGATGGTTGGATGGCATCAGCAACTCGATGGGCATGAGCTTGAGCAAGCTCCAGAAGTTGGTGATGGACAGGGAAGCCTGGCGTGTTACAGTCCATGGGGTCGCCAAGAGTCAGACACGACTGAGCGACTGAACTGAACTGAACTGAGTATAAGCATAGTCTTGCCCCTCTGGGATACTTACCACATTAACAGTTGTTCCTTCTACTTCTACTCATCTGCATAACTTTTAGATAGGTGAGTATATGTACTGTCATATGTAATCTTTATATTTCTAGACATTATATAATACGTGTTTCCTGTGTTATTACTAGTCACCATAGGTACAATTTTTAATAACTTAGACAATATTCTGTCAAGATTATACAATAATTTATTTCTCTGCACATCCATTGTTGGACATTTAGGTTGACTGACAATTTGGTAATTATAAACGAGCACCTCTTTGCATAAAATTTTGTCCAGACTTTAGCTTACTTCCTGGGGAGTGACTGTTATTAGCAGTGGAACTACAGGTCAAAGGATAGGACTATATTTTAGCTTCTGAAACATGTTGCTAAATTGCCTTCCAAAAAGACTGCATCAGTTTCCCCTCCCATTATCAGTGGATGAATGCCCTTCTTACAGCACCCTATCTAACACAGAGTATTGTCTTTTTTCATCTTTGCTAATTAATAGGTGAAAATTGGTCTCTTGTTGTTCCATTAGCATTTTTGATTACTAGTGCAGGTGAACATTTATTCATATGTTTATTAGCCATTCACATGTCCTCTTTTGTGATTTGTTCGTTAATGTCATTTTCCCATTGAGAGCCTTTGTATTTTCTTATTATTTAGCATGTGCTCTTCAAATATTAAAGAATTCTTTTCTTTCCTCTCATATCTATGGCAAATATTTTTCCAAGCATTGTCTTTTATTATATTTGACATAGCTTTTCATTTTATATTGTCAAATATTTTAAGAGCTTCTTTTATGACTTTTCTCCAACTGTTTTAAAGCTTAACTCCTCATTCTCTATAAAGAAGTATTATATTCATATTTTTATGGTTTCAATTTTTGATCTGCTTTTTATAGTTCCATTTTTTTATTCACTTGGAAGTAATTTTGATGTGAAATATGAACTATGAGGATGTATTTTTAAATATCACCATTTATTAAATTGCTCTTCCCTACTTTACTGAATTGTTAAATTATCACCAGCATATGTTTCACACAGTATTACCTTTAGGGTCTGCAGAGAGCTGCAAAGTTTCGAATTTGGCAGCAAACTATATGCTTTGGGCTGACAAAAAGATTCTGGAATGTTGATAGATTGTAGGGAACCATTTAACAGTTTTGAGCAAGTAATAACAAGATCCTGTTAAAACATGATACATGATTAAAACAAGGTGAATAGTGGGACTTCCCCAGTGGTCCAGTGGCTTAAATCATGTTTTCCTGATGCAGGGAGCCAGGATTCAATCCCTGGTTGGGGAACTAGATCTCACATGCTGCCCTAAAAGATCACAAGTGCTGCAACTAAATACATACATAATAAATATTTTTTTTAATCACAAACAACAGCAACAACAAAAAAACCCAAGATGACTATCATAAACAGAGAACAGAGCAGAGGGAAAATTGGAGACAGTCATGCCAGACAGTTGACAGTTCTCTGGATGATTTCTGTCCTTCCCTGAATCTTACAGGAATCCTCCTTCTTGCTTTTTAAAATAATTTTGGCATATACTAGGCACAGAGTTAAGCATTTATTATACATTATCTTATTAACTCTCTTCAAACTCCAGTTAGGTAGGTATCATCACCCCCTTTTCACAGATGAAGAAACTGAGGTCTAGAGGTGTCATGTCAGTTGCTCCAGGTCCCTGAGCTCATGAGTTGGAGGAGGCAGGACTCAAAACTAAGGATTTGGGAAAATGTAAATGAATATAAAACACCTAAAAGTGCATCTGGCTTGATAAATGGCAGCTTCTCATCCTTGCACCACTCATCAGTTCTGAAATTCTCATCTCACCCCTCGTCTGAAATTCTGTATTAAAATTATGCTAGCATCACATTAACAACATATCCCAGCAATTATAGGAGGCTTATTCAAGCTTAATTGGGAACTATTTCATCCCTCTGACACTTGTATAAAATTAGACCCAGCATAGCAGTAAAGAAAGCCTGGTTTTCTACTCAGTCTTCTAGTGCTAGGTGGTTATATGACCTTGGGCAAGTCACTTGACCACAAAATTTCCTTGAATGCATAACAACACCAAAAAGTAATCATATCACTCATTAGGTTTTTGTATAAAATAAAAGCAAATCTGAAATGGTTGGAAATTTTCAAAATTCTGCATGATTTTATATATTTCCCAATTAACCTATCAAAATTCTTAGACCATGAAAATGCTTATGAAAACAAACTGCAACAAACCATGAATCCAGTCTCTTTCTTTTCATTTTTTAAAAATGTATTTGGCTGCTCCGGATCTTAGTTTTCCATGTGGGATTCAGTTCTCCAACCAGGGATCGAACCCGAGCCCCCACACTGGGAACTCAGAGTCCCAGCCACTGGACCACCAGGGAAGTCCCTCTCTTTGCTTCAATTAACTGTGTTCTCATTTTTAATTATGTCAGCTTTCAAACACACACAAAAGTAGACAGAATAGTATAATGAATCTCCATGACTGGCTTCAATGATTATCATTGCTGATGCGCTTATTTTATATAGCCTCAAATAGCCTCCCCGTATCTTATTTTTCTATTTGAAAGCAAAACCTAAGACATCATATGAGTATGGTTCTTTTATGATTACAAAAATACTGAGGGAATTTTATTTCATTTTATCAAATCCTGAGGAGAAAGTTAATTTTAAAATCTGGCAAAATCCAAGCTGATATTGATTTTACTTGGTCTTTCTGCTTTCTTTTTTTTTACTTGGTCTTTCTTTTCTGTTCAGAAAATGAACCTCCCATCTAAATAATAAATCAATTTGGCAGACCAGGCCAAGGGCTAGTGAATCCAATTGCCTATAGTAGACAAGCAAGTGGGGGGTCCAGCTTGTCTATGCAGAGGGCAGCATTTTCATTTCTGTAATAACAGGATTTATAACAGCACGGTTTAGTACATAAGAGCTGGTTTAGTACATGAAACCAGTTTGGCTCACAGGGAATTCTGACCAGAGAGTCAACTATTCTTGACAAAGTGAGTGAAGTCAAGAAGACTAAACAAAATTAAGCTCTTTGAGAAGAAAAAAATTTTAAAAGAAAGAAAAACAAGCTGAACCACCCACTTAATAAAAAAGGTAGGAGTCAATTTCTCCCTAAATCTGAGTACTTGCAATTTTTCTAATGCGTCTTGTTTACAAAGCTCAGTGACATTCGTGATCCACAGTCTAATGACATATGTAGGGTGGGCATTTGTGTGGAAGACCTGGGTTCGATCCCTGTGTTGGGAAGATCCCCTGGAGAAGGGAAAGGCTACCCACTCCAGTGTTGTGGCCTGGAGAATTCCATGGACTATACAGTCCATGGGGCCGCAAAAAGTCGGACACAACTGACCAACTTTCACTTTCACTTTGTACAAATGAGAAAATGAGGCTTCAGTGGATCACTCAAGCTAGAGTGTGATGGAGTGAGGAACTAGGGCCCAATTCTATTTCCTATGTCAGGGCTGGCACTGTATGTAAATAAGTTTACCCCCTCTAAAAAAAAGAATTTCTTCACCTTCTATTTCCTATTTCCCTGGGACTTAACAAAGTACCTGTGCTTTCTAGCAGCTCAGTAAATACTTCTTGCCTGTCTGACTACTTGTCAAATAATGGAAAGAAAAAAGCATAATTATAGGTAGAAAGAAAAAGGAGAAATTAGATGAATGACTAAAAGAAGAGGAAACAACATTAATAAGCTCAGCCAATAAAGCGTAATCTAGGAAAAAATTGAAATATGGAGAAAAACATGTTAAATGGCAATCAAGGTTCATGAAATATATGTAAGCAAAAAAAAAAAAACAAAAAACTGAAGGCCATATACCGAAAAAGTTGAGGGTGATGGTAATAACAACTGTAACCACTACCACTTAAATGCCCTAGGCTCTGTGGTAAGACTATTAACCCTCTGAGGTAGGGAAGTAATATTATTATCCCCATTTAATGAGTGAAGAAAGTGGGGCTCAGAGAGGTTAAGCAACTTGCCCAATGCTATAGAGCTAATAAGAACAGAGCTAGGATTCCAACCCAGACAGTCTGACTCAATTTTAATTTTTTAAGACTTTCTCTCCTTTGCAAATTTCCTACAATGAGCACGTATTACCTTTATTTTTTAATCCTGTAGCATTCATCATGTATAGAAATAATTTTGTCATTACATCATTAACTATAGTTAATTACTATTTCTATTCATCATTTGTATGTCACCTCAATTAGACTGTTAAGAGCCTGTGTCTCAGGGAGTGTCATGTTTTAATGCATATTATAGCTGCTCGATGAATACTTCTTAAATGAATGGACAATGGAGAGAAAAATGTGGGAGTGTGAGGCAAAATAACCATCACCACACACACAAAAAAAAGATTTACGGAGGTGATGAAAAATTCAGATGAGGAACAGAAAAAGAGGCACAGAAACATAATGATCAAGAACAGGGGAGGTATGTAGGACATAGGTAGAAAGACAAACATCACAATAAAGCAGGGTAAATAAGAAAGGAACTTGCTACATAGAACCCTGTTTTGGTGAACTTGTAAACTAAAATTGGAGCTAAAATGCATTAACAAAGCGAAGCCAGTCACAGGCGAGAAAGGAGACATTTAAGATATGGCACTTTAAAAAAATTAAATAGAAAAATTGTTTCGAAGTACCTTATGAGAGGGAGAAGTACTAAAATTGCTTTCCTGGCAAAGCCTGTCCCTTCATCCAACAATTATCCTAAGATACTTGAGATCTCATCTCCATAAATTCAATAGGCAATTGGGGCCACTTTCTCTTTTGAGGCCAGATGCAGAAACAGAAATTACAGTCATTTCCTATATTGCAGAAATTAGCTGGCCAGTTGAAAGCCACCTGCACGCATAATTCACAGCATCAGAGGTTGGCATCTAGAAGGCTCAGAGCCTGTCCTCTTTGCCACATACTTCACCCATGTAGAGGCCAAGCTTAGACAACCAAAGGTGGTGGTTAAGTTTGCCGTTAGCTCCTGTTATGAGGTGGTGATCTCTTTCTGGTCCCCTCTTGGGAATTAAAAAAATAACAAATTTTTTTCTCATAGTAATACATACTCATAGTTAAACATAAAGCAAAATGAGACATGGCTGATTGCAAACAACAGCAGTTTTCTGCTCCACCATCCCCCATTATCCTCTAAAGAGGCAACACTTTTGTCGCTTTAGCTGTTTCTTCTGGTTTATCCATTATATAACCTAAACAGCATGCCTAAACTTTTATTTAACAAATTTAGATGTTATTTATTGCCAGTCTTTAATAATAGTGAAGAACTTAGCTTTCTTATACTCCCCACCTTCCCCTCATGTCTTCAATGTTCCCCAATCCCTCTATCACAATTCTTAGTTAAATCAGTAATCAAGTTTAGATGATTATGACTATATAATGATTATGACTATATAATTTGTTCACTGCTAAGCAAAGTATATTATCGTTAGTGTTTTAATTAAACTAGTCTTAGCACATTATTGTTAGGCCTTTGATTTTTTTCTCAACTTAATAACTGCTTCAGTATTTCATTGAGATTTCTATATTTCTAATGCTATTTTTATCTAGGTGTTCTAACAGTTCTGTAACATATCAAACCCTCCAACCCTTCTAAAATCTGCTGGCTCCATATTCCCCCTGAAGATTGCCCTCCCACAGCTCCCTGTTCCTCTGCTACAAACTAGGCCAGTAATCTCATGGTCTGCAGCATGACTGTCCTCCTAGGACTCCTACTCACAGTTTCCTGGATTTGGGTTCTTTGTTACCTGGATCTTATATTGTGATATTCCTCTTTCTTGGTTTACTCCCTCATTTTAGTATAGTACAACTTCCAAGACTTCCAGAGAAAGCGCTGCTAGGAGGAATTTTTTTGAGACCTTATATACTCTAATATTTAACATGAGCATGATTGGATTGCTATATAATTTTAAGATGAAAATCATTTTCCATTAAAAAAATTAGTTATCTTTGGTCAAATGATTTTCAAAAAGGGTGCCAAGAGCCTTCAATGGGAAAGCATTTTTTCAACAGTACTCGGACAACCCGATATGCACAAGCAGAATAATGAAGTATGACCCTTAACTCATACCATACACATAAACTCAACATGGATCAAAGACCTGAATGTAAGAGCTAAAACTATAAAACTATTAGAGAAAAAAACATAAGTATAAATCTTCACAACCTTGGATCAGGCAATGGTTTCATTTGCCTACATGACCAAAGAACAAATACATAAATGGCACTTTATCAAAATTAAGAACTTTTCTGCTTTTAGGAACACTATCAAGAAAGTGAAAGACAACCCACAAAATGGGAAACTATCTGCAAATATACCTCATATAAGACTTGCATCTAGAATACATAAAAATGTTTATAATTCAATAATAAGATAACACAATTTTTAAAAAATGGGTAAATGATTTGAATAGACATTTATCCAAAGAATTTATACAAATGGCCAATAAGTAGATGAAGAGAAGCTCAACATCATGAGTTATCATGGGAATTAAGATCAATACCACAAGGAGACACTACTTCACACTCACTAAGATGGCTATAATCAAAAAAAGAAGAAAAATAACAAGTGTTAGCAAAGATGTGAAGAAATTAGAACTCTCTTACATTGCCAGTGGCAAAGGAAAACAGTGCAGCTGCTGTAGAAACCATTTGGAATTTTTTCAATAAGTCAAAGATAGAGTCATTATGTGACCCAGCAATTTCACTCCTAGGTATATACCCAAGAGAATAAAAGACATATGTCAACACAAAAACATGTACATGAATGTCCATACATAACAGCATTATTCATAATAACCAAAGAGTGGAACAACCCAAATATCCACTGATGAAAGGATAAAGCAAGGCATATCCATACAGTGGGGTATTATTCAGCCATAAAAAGAAATGAAGCACTAAGACATGCTACAATATGCATTAACCTCAAAAGCATTATGCTGAGAGAACGAAGCCAGAAAAAGAAGGCCACACATTGTACGATGCCATTTACAGGAAATGTTCAGAACAGACAGACCAGGAGAGACAGAAAACAGGTGATTATTTTCTAGGGGACTGGTGGGGGGATACAGAGAAAAGGGAAGTAACTGCAAATGAGTTCACAGAATGGAAGAAAATATTTGAAAATCATACATCTGACAAGTTATTTATATCCAAAATAAGAACTGTTGGGCTTCCCTGGTGCTCCAGTGGTTAAGAGTCTGCTTTGCAACACAGAGGACACTGGTTTGATCCCTGGTTCAGTCTCTGGTTTCACTTGCCGTGGAGCAACTAAGCCACTGCATAACAACTACTGAAGCCCTTGCTCTAGAGCCTGTGAGCCGTAACTACTGATCTCATGCACCACAACTACTGAAACTTGCTCTAGAGCCTGTGCTCTGCAACAAGAGAAGCCACCGCAATGAGAAGTCTATGCACCACAACTGGAGAGTAGCCCATCCACTGCAACTAGAGAAAGCCTGTACTCAGCAACAAAGAACCAGCAAAGCCAAAAATAAGTAAGTATTTTTAAAAAAGAACTCCTAAAACTCAATAATAAAAAGACAATCTGATTGAAAAATGAGCAAAAGATTTGAGTAAACATTTCTCCAAACGAGACACACAAATGGCCAATATATACGTGAAAAGATGCTCAATATTATTAGTTACTAGGGAAATGCAAGTCAAAATCCCAATGAGATAACAGTTAACATCCACTAGAATGCCTGTAATCAAAAAAAGAAAATAGATAGTAACAAGTGTTGGTGAAGATGTGGAGAAATTGAAACACTCATACATTGCTAGTGGGAAAGTAAAATGATGCAGCCACTTCAGAAAAAAAAAAGAAAACTGGCAGTTCCTCAAAAAGTTAGAGATATCGTATGATCCAGAAATTCAACTCCTAAATATATACCCAAAAGAATTCAAATCATATATGCATACAAAAACCTGTACACAAATATTCCTAGCAGCATTATTCATAATAGCCAAAGCTGAAAGCAACCCAGTTCGTTGTTGCTGCTTAGTCACTAAGTCATGTCCAACTCTTTTGCAACCCCATGTAGCCTGCCAGCCTCCTTTGTCGACGGGTTTCTTCAGGCAAGAATACTGGAGTGGGTTGCCATTTCCTTTTCCAGGGGATCTTCCTGACCCAGGGATCGAATCCCTGTCTCCTGAATCTCCTGAATTGGTAAGAGGGTTCTTTACCACTGGGCCATTCAGCCATAAAAAGGAATGAGGTACTGATCAGCTCAGTTCAGTCACTCAGTAGTGTCTGACTCTTGTGACCCCATGGACTGCAGCACTCCAGGCTTCCCTGTCCATCACCAACTCCTGGATCCTACTCAAACTCATGTCCATTGAGTTGGTGATGCCATCCAACCATCTCATCCTCTGTCATCCCCTTCTCCTCCCACCTTCAATCTTTTCCAGAATCAGGGTCTTTCCAAATGAGTCAGCTCTTCGCATCAGGTGGTCCAAGTATTGGAGTTTCAGCTTCAGCATCAGCCCTTCCAATGAATATTCAGGATTGATTTCCTTTAGGATGGACTGGTTTGATCTCCTTGCAGTCCAAGGGACTCTCAAGAGTCTGCTCCAACACCACAGTTCAAAAGCATCAATTCTTCGGCACTCAGCTTTCTTTATAGTCCAACTCTCACATCCACACATGACTACTGGAAAAACCATAGCTTTGACTAGATGGACCTTTGTTGACAAAGTAATGTCCCTGCTTTTTAATATGCTGTCTAGGTTGCTGATACAGGTACTGATATATGCTACAACACGGGTAAACCTGAAAAACATTATGCTAAGCAAAAGAAGGTAGACACAAAGGACCACATATTTTAGGGTTCCATTTAAATGAAATGTCCAGAATAAGCAAATCCATAGAGAAAGAATGTAGATTAATCACTGTCAAGGTGGTAGAAGGGGGAATAAGGATATGGAGAATGACTGCTTATGAGCACATAAGATTTCTTTTCAGGGTGATGAAAATGGTCTGGAATTAGATAATGGTCATGGTTGCACAACTGTGCAAATATACTAAAAACCACTGAATTTTACACTAAAGCTTTCAAAAATAAACTTTAAAAATCTACTAGGGGTATTCACATTAGACTGTTTCTGTTCCATTGACCTGTGTCTGTTCCTACCACATTCTCTTGCTTACTGTACCTATGTAGTATGTCTTAAAAATAGGAATAATTTTTAAAGTGATTCCTCCCACTTTATTCTTTTTAGCCATTCTGATTCCTTTGCCTTTTCATACAGTTTTTAGAATAAGCTTGATTGTATCTATAAAAATATTGTTGTGATTTTGGTCCTATGGATCAATTTGAGAAGAACTAATATTTGTACTATTGAATCTTCCAATCCATAAGCACAGTATGTCTCTCCATTTATTTAGTTCTTTGATTTCCTTTTTTAAATTTTTTCTTCTTTTTTGCCACAAGGCACCTGGGATCTTAGTTCCTCAACCAGGGATTGAACCTACGCCCCTTGCAGTGGAAGTGTGGAGTCTTAACCACTGGACCTCTGGGGAAGTCCCCGGTCCTTTCATTTGTGTTTTGAAATTTTCAGCATACAGCATAGTCTATAATTGCTTTACTATATATATCTAAGTATTCCAGTTTTTGGAGTGATTGTAAATGGTATTTATCTTTAATTTTTGTTTCCACATGTTCTTTGGTAGTAATACAGCAATATAATTGACTTGTGTGTGTTGATCAGTATACTGTGACTTTGCTGAACTCATTACTTATACAAAAATTTTTATAATTCCTTTTCTACACACATAATCATGTAATCTGAAAATAGAGACACATTTATTTCTTCCTTTCCAACACGTTTGCATTATATTTCTTTTTTTTGCTTTACTGAGTCGGCTAGGACTGCCATGACAGTGATAAATAGAGTATGGAGAGCAGACATCCTTGCCTTGTTCTGATCGTAGAGAGAAAGTACTCAATTTTTTGTTATTGAGTATCATAGCAGCTGCCTAGTGGCTTCCTTAATGGCTCAGATGGTGAAGAATCTTCGCACAATGCAGGAGACCCAGGTTCGATCCCTGGGTTGGGAAGATTCCCTGGAGAAGGGAATGACAACCCACTCTGGTATTCTTGCCTGAAGAATTCCGTGGAGTGAGAAGCCTGGTGGGCTACAGTCCATGGTGTCGTTAAGACTCAGACACAACTGAGCAACTAACACTTTCACTTTTATCATGATAGCTGCAGGATTTTTATAGATGCTCTTTATCAAGTTGAGATAATTCCTGTCTGTATCTAATTTTCTTGGAGCTCTTTTTTTAAATCATAAATGGGTATTGAACTTTGTCAAAGCATTTTTCTTCATCAATGGATATACATGCAATTTTTCTCCTTTAACCTGTTGGTGAGGTACTTACTTTCATTTTCTAATATTGACTCAGCCTTATATTCCTGGAATAAACCCCCACTTAATCATGATGTATAATTCTTTCTTATATAAG
Source organism: Bos taurus (assembly GCF_002263795.3). NCBI lineage: Eukaryota > Metazoa > Chordata > Mammalia > Artiodactyla > Bovidae > Bos > Bos taurus. Next base: position 4,833,876 of record NW_020192292.1, read on the forward strand.
AATTGCAAGAATTTTTGTCCAGAAATTTTGCATCTAAGATCATGAGATATCCTGGCCTGTGGTTTTCCCTTTTTCGTATTGCTTTTATCTGGTTTTGTTATTTTTTTTTTTTTCATTTTACTTTGTTTTTATTTCAACATAACATGCAGTAAAAAAATTAACAGGATTTATTAGCATTTACAATGCTTACAAAGAAAAAGGACTCTAAAAGCAATTTAGTTCAGATTTAAGAAATCACTCTAATTAAACACTTATAATAAATCTATTTCCAAATGATCAGTTTGGACCAAAATTTAAGACAGCATTTGGTAGATATTTATGTCTGCTGTCTATCTGCAGTATTTTTATATAACCTCTGATTCTTGGGATATCCAGCCCCCATTTTCCTAACACAGCAGGGAAAGACATATACAGGTGGCCATTTAAATTAAAGGAAGAAATGGAGTAAGGGAGATCCCAGGGTGCAAAAATATATACAAGCATTTACCTGGTTTTGTTATTAAGGTAATATTGGCCTTGTATAGTGAGTTGGGAAGTGTAGTATCCTCTTCCATTTTGTGGAAAAGTTTATGGAGGAGTGGTGCTAATTTTTCTCAAATGTTTGTTAGAATTCTCCAGTTAAATGATCAGGGTCAGGATATTTCTTTTATAAATGCTTTTAAATTCTGAATTGAATTTCTTTAATAGTTATGAGACTATTCATATTACCTCTTTTGTATTGCGTAAGTTTTGGTGGTTTGTGTGTTTCAAGGAATCGGTCCAGTTTATCTGTGTTTTAGAATTTATGTCAGTAGAGTTGTTCATAGTATTGCCTTACTGTTCCTTAGTGGCTGAAGGATCTGTAGTAATATCCCCTGTTTCACTCCTGCTATTGGTAACTTATACCGCCTCTCTTTTTACCTGTTTCAGTCTTGCTAGAGGTTTATCAATTTTATGATAAATTCAAAGAATTTGCTTTTTGTTTCATTGATTTTCTCTATTTTTATCCTATTTCCAATTTCATTTATTTCTACTCTTTATTATTTCCTTTCTTCTACTTACCTTGGATTATCTTACTGTTCTTTCTCTAGTTTTTTTTTTTAAGGTGGTCACTTACATTATTGATTTAAGGTCCTTTCTCTTTCCAATTTTAAGTATTTAGTGCTATAAATTTCTCTCTCAGCAATAATTCTGTAGAGATTTGTTAATCTTTTTGTTGTTCATTTGTTATAGTGTTCTTTTTTAGGAGATTCCTATTTTAATGGCGCCCTCTTCTGTCAGTTTAGCAAAGTCCAGATATTTAATAAATTTGTGTTTCCGTTTTTGTGATAGAGGAGAGTTACTGTGTTCTCTGATTTTTTGACTCTCTTTTGTCATGTTGGCCCTAAATCTTATCCCTTTTATTCTTTTACCCTTCACTACTCAGTTGACAAAGGGCTCTTTTTTGTTGCTTTTTATTTGTTTTTTTCCCCCAGAAGCTATGTGTTTTAATTGTTGGGCTTCCCAAGTAGCTCAGCTGGTAAAGAATCCACCTGCAATGCAGAAGACTCCGGTTCAATTCCTGGGTTGGGAAGTTCCCCTGGAGAAGGGATAGGCTACTCACTCCAGTATTCTTGGGCTTTCCTGATGGCTCAGATGGTAAAGAATCCTCCTGTAATGCGGGAGACCTGGGATTCATCCCTGGGTCAGGAAGATCTCCTGGAGAAGTCATGGTCACCCACTCCAGTATTCTTACCTGGAGAATTCCATGGACAGAGGAGCCTGGCAGGCTACAGTCCATGGGGTCACAAAGAGTTGGACATGACGGAGTGACTAAGTACATGTATTTTAAAGACTTCAAATCACACATAAGTCTCTTGCCTATAGTTTATACTCTGTGCCACTTAGATGTTTTATTAAAAATGTGGTCTGAACTTGGTCTTTCTGGTGGTATTTATATAAATTTAGGCCTTTTAGCTATCTACCTTCTTCCCCTTTCCCCTCAGGTTTTCTCAGTCAGCCTTGCTCACCACTGAGCCTTGTAGGAGGGCAGGTGGAAGGACAGGGAATGTGAGATATAATAGGCTGTAATTTGGTGTTATTTCTTCTTTTACTTAGTTATTCTGAAGTTTAGCTATTCTTTCTCTAAGTTATGGTGAGGGCATGATTTGTGTACTGTTTTTCCCCTCCCCTGCCCTGTGTAGTTGTTTTTTTTTTAATCTTTTCTTGTTGTTCTGTATTGCTTTAGGAGAAAATGTTGGGCGATTGGGATCTGGATGGCTACCACTATTGTCAGCTACCCAGAAGTTGTCCATCTTACAAAATTCTAATAATAGAATCATGCTATTTATGGTCGGGCTTCCCTGGCAGCTCAGTCGGTAAAGAATCTGCCTGCAGTACAGGAGACCTGGGTTCAATCCCTGGGTCAGGAAGATCCCCTGGAGAAGGAAATGGCAACCTGCTCCAGTATTCTTGCCTGGAAAATCCTGTGGACAGAGCCTGGCAGTCTACAGTCTATGGGGTTGCAAGAGTTGGACGTGACTTAGAGACTAAACCACCACCACCCAAAAGTTCTCCATTCTACAAAATTCTAATAATAGAAACATGCTATTTATGGTGACTGCAAGTGTTTCTTGGTATAGAGATATTTTAATTTGTATAAAGCTCGACAGCATAGTAGGGATGATATGGAAAATCAAGTATAATTTTCCCAGGTTTAAACTAATATTTCTCTTTTATCTTGTTTTCAATCTCAATGTTCTGTTTGGAACACAAACCCATCTTCTTCTCTCAAACAGCAGCACTAAATATGAAATGCCAAGATTCTAATACGTAAAGTATTTCAATTTTTACCTCCAGAATAACATGAATTTCGAGAGGTAAGAAATCCAACAACTGATTCAAAGATTCATCTATTTATATTCCAACCCTTCATCTTCCATGACCACCTTTAAGGAGACCTTGCTTGCTAGAACCATGATGGATAAAAATAGATTTCCTTATGGTATCTGTTTTTAGGTGTGGCTCTTTTAAGACACAGTGCTTTCAAAATAAATGTTTACTGATAACATTTCTAATTAAAGTTTAGTGGCCAAGTTCTCTCATGAACCTTTTCCAGAAAGTATGACATTAGAATCAATATAGCAGAGTAGTTAAGGTGGTGATTCTCAGAGCTAGAATGCCTGGATGAATATTTAAGTTCTTCCATTTTCAAAATGTGTGACTAAACTAGTGAAAACCTTGGTACCTCTGTTTTCTAGAGGTAATAATAATACCAACCTCATAGTGCAGTTTGGGGAATTAAGTGAGTTAATACCTGTAAAGCACTTAGAAAAGTACATGACATAAAGTTTATGTAAGTGTTTACAATATTCTTCATGTAAGTTCCTTTTAACAGTATCTTTAATGTCTATGTAAATTATCTATCACTGCACAACAAATTGCCACAATTTCACAGCTTAAAACAATACCCATTTATTATGTCACCATTCCTGTAGGTCAGGAATATGAACACTGCTTAACCGGGTCCTCTGCCTCAAACTTTCACTCAAGGCTATAATGCAGGTGTTGAGCTGGGCTTAGTTTTCTTCTGAAGGCTGGCTGGGGAAAGATTTGCTCCCAAGCTCATATGGTTGTTAACAAGATTCATTTCCCTGTGGTCTATGAGACTGAGGGTCTCAGTTTTTAGCTGGTTATTGGCCAGAGGTCACCCTAATTTCCTTGCTATGTGGGCCTCCTCAACATGGCAACTTGCTGTATCAAAGACAGCAAGGTAGAGAGTGAGCTAGAAAGTCAGGTTATAATCTATTGTAAGCTAATCACAGAAGGTATCTCATCATCTGGGTCATATTCTTTAAGCTACAAGTAAGTCACTCATGTCAGCCCACACTACCTGGACACAGGGATTGCGTGTGTGTGTGAGCTAAGTTGTGTCTGACTCTGTGCAACCCTAAGGATTGTAGCCTGCCAGGCTCCTCTCTCCACGGAATTCTCCAGGCAAGAGTATTGGAGTGGATTGCCATTTCCTTCTCCGGGGGATCTTCCCAAACCAGGGATCAAACCCACGTCTCTTATATTTCCTGCATTGGCAGGCAGGTTCTTTACCACTAGCTCCACCTGGAAATGCTGGAGGCCATCTTAGAGTCTGTCAACCACAATGTCTTAAAAAGAAAACGCAATATAGCAGAGATGTTTCAGAATAGTGATTCTGTAATCAGCTTCACTTCAGTTCAGTTCAGTCACTCAGTCATGTCCGACTCTTTGTGACCCCATGGACTGCAGCATGCCGGGCCTCCCTGTCCATCACCAACTCCGGGAGTTTACCCAAACTCATGTCCATTGAGTTGGTGATGCCATCAAACCATCTCATCCTCTGTCGTCCCCTTCTCCTCTTGCTCTCAATCTTTCCCAGCATCAGGGTCTTTTCAAATGAGTCAGCTCTTCGCATCAGGTGGCCAAAGTATTGGAGTTTCAGCTTCAACATCAGCCCTTCCAATGAATATTCAAGACTGATTTCCTTTAGGATGGACTGGTTTGATCTCCTTGCAGCCCAAGGGACTCTCAAGAGTCTTATCCAACACCACAGTTCAAAAGCATCAATTCTTTGGCACTCAGCTTTCTTTATAGTCCAACTCTCCCATCCATACCTGACTACTGGAAAAACCATAGCCTTGACTAGACAGACATTTGTTAGCAAAGTAATGTCTCTGCTTTTTAATATGCTGTCTAGGTTGTTCATAACTTTTCTTCCAAGGAGCAAGTGTCTTTTGATTTCATGGCTGCAGTCACCATCTGCAGTGATCTTGGAGCCCCCAAAAATAAAGTCTGTGACTGTTTCCCTATCTATTTGTCATGAAGTGATGCCATGATCTTAGTTTTCTGAATGTTGAGCTTTAAGCCAACTTTTTCATTCTCCTCTTTCATTTTCATCAAGAGGTTCTTTAGTTCTTCTTCGTTTTCTGCCATAAGGGTGGTGTCATCTGCATATATGAGGTTATTGATATTTCTCCCGGCAATCTTGATTCCAACTTGTGCTTCATTCAGCCCAGCATTTCTCATGATGTACTCTGTATATAAGTTAAATAAGCAAGGTGACAATATACAGCCTTGACGTATTCCTTTTCCTACTTGGAACCAGTCTGTTGTTCCATGTCCAGTTCTAACTGTTTCTTCCTGACCTGCATACAGATTTCTCAAGAGGCAAGTCAGGTGATCTGGTATTCCCATCTCTTTCAGAATTTTCCACAGTTTGTTGTGATCCACACAGTCAAAGGCTTTGGCATAGTCAATAAGGCAGAAATAGATGTTTTTCTGGAACTCTCTTGCTTTTTCAATGATCTAGCAGATGTTGGCAATTTGATCTCTGGTTCCTCTGCCTTTTCTAAAACCAGCTTGAACATCTGGAAGTTCACAGTAAACATATTGTTGAAGCCGGGCTTGGAGAATTTTGAGCATTACTTTACTAGCGTGTGAGACGAGTGTAATTGTGTAATTGTGTAATTAATCACCTTACCCAGATTTAAGTGCTGATTGACTTTGGGCAGGTTACTTAACCCCAGTGAGTCTCGGTTTCTTCATCTTTAACATGAAGTGATAATAGTACTTGGGAGATATTTTGGGAGGGATGAAATGTGAATATCTTTATATCTTTCTTTCTTCAAAGTCAGTGAGTGTTCAATAAATATTAACTAACATTATTCCAAAGCTAACAGAAGTTTAACCAGCTAATGTTTTCTACACATTACCACTAAACAGGTGATCAGACACGGCTTGAGAATAATGAACATAAAGAAAAGATCATCACAAAACCATTACTCTCCCCTGTTAACTACAATAATTTTGAAAAGTATCTCTTCTGTATAGACTCTTAGCTGGGTTCTGGTGCTTTTACAGTGCATTGATACTCAGAAACAAATTAATAATGACAGTTATAATTCAACTCCATACATAGTATATCTCTATATATGACTGGAGCTATACCTCAACTCCATCTAGCTAGGGTATTTGCTACACACATATAAATTAAGACTTTCAGTATATTTTCTTGATTTAATTAAATACAATTCAATATGCCATTATTGAGATCCTTCTATGAACTAGTCATTTTTCTGGACACTTGAGGACATAGAGCCTGATACCTCAAGGAGCTCAGAGTCTCTATGGAGAGAAAAATAAACATAGAATAATAATACAGAGTGATGCACACCATGGCAGAAGCTGGCTAGGGTACTATGGAAACACAGAGGAGGAGGATTAAGTCAGATGAGGTGAGTCAGGAAGGGCCTCCCGGACAAGGTGAACCTGACCTGAGGCTTCAAGTGTAGATAAGAAAGGTTATTCTCAGCACGAGATGCAAGAGATGAAATAGAAATGGTCTTTGCTTTCAGTCTCACCGTCCAGTGTCAGAGACAAACTCAAAAAAACAAAAGAACACCACGTGTGATGAAACGCTGCAGGAGCACAGGAAAGCAAGTTTAAAGTGAGGTGGGGGACTTCATGGAAAGGTTCACAGAGGAGGAGATGGCTGAGCCAGACTTTAAGGATGGGAAATTGTACTGGTGTGTGTTTGGTCTTCTCCAGGTTTCCTCCAGCATCAGCTGGAATTGTCCATGTTGGGACCATTTTATTTTTGTTAATCATCCTTCCTTATCCACACCTAAGTGGAAATGAGAACATTAGAACTATCTACCTGCATTACACCCTAAACATCTTTTCACTATATGTTCATATATTAACTGAATAATGGTAGTATTGCTACGAATAATCATAATATCCTAATAGTTATATAATGCATTTCAGTTTAAGAAACACATCTGATAGTCATTACATTTACAAACTACCTATATTTCAGACATATCGAAAAATAAAGAAAATGACAAAATAATCCACCTATAATCACACTATCCAATTAACTGGATGTTACTGTTTTGCCTTATTTCCTTTGGCTGTCTCTTTTTCTCTAAGAAATAATGCATTATTTAACAGAAATACAGCAAAAACTCATACAACCCATCACTTCTTTACTCATATCTCTCCTTGAGTAACCAGTTACATTGCCATGCATCATTTTTGTCCATATTTTTGTACTTTTCATAATACAAATATAAACACTATATTGTTTCATGTATTCTTAAAATTTTTTATTGCATAGTGCATATTTACCCTTTTTGTCTCATTTTTCCATGCAACATTGTTTTTAAATTTATTCCTGTTGATTGATGTTGCCCTGGTAGCTGCTCTAGTTCATTTTAACAACTATATAGCTTTCCACTATGTGAATAAATCATAGCTTATCTACACATTCCACAAGTCAGGGACAATTAGATTGTTTCTACTTTTTAATTTTATTTTCTATTTTGTACTGAAGAAAATGCTTTCGTACATATGTCTTTATGCCCATGTCTGAGAGTTTCACTAGAGAGGTGATTAGGAATTGTACCTGTCTAGTACAATTTCAATATCCAGAATTGCTGGGTCATAGGATATATGCATTTTCAAGTTTACTATGCTATCTGTGCTATGCTAAGTCACTTCAGTCATGTCCGACTCTGTGTGACCCCATAGACGGTAGCCTACCAGGCTCCCCCATCCCTCGGATTCTCCAGGCAAGAACACTGGAGTGGGTTGCCATTTCCTTCTCCAGTGCATAAAGTGAAAAGTGAAAGTGAAGTCACTCAGTCGTGTCCGACTCCTAGCGACCCCATGGACTGCAGCCAACCAGGCTCCTCCATCCATGGGATTTTCCAGGCAAGAGTACTGGAGTGGGGTGCCATTGCCTTCTCAAGTTTACTAGATTTTGCCAAATCATTCTCCAAAGCACTTGCTCTATTCTAAGCACTTTTCATGTATTAAATCATTGTATCATTACAACAACCATAGGAAGCAAATACTGTTATACTCCTTTCTCTTTTTTTAACTTTTTTAAATATAAATTTATTCATTTTAATTGGAGGCTAATTACTTTACAATATTGTATTGGTTTTGCCATACATCAACATGAATCCGCCACAGGTGTTATACTCCTTTCTAGGGATGAGGAAATTGAAGCTAAGAAAAGTTAAGTAACTTGCCCAAGGCCATACAGCTAGCAAGATATAAAGCTTGTATTCAGATAGAAGCAGTCTAGTTCCAATGCCCATGCCTTTAACCACTACACTGTTCCGTTTCCTATTCCAACCCACTATTGTGTTCATTTGCATTTCTCCCATTACTAGTGAGGTTGAACATCATTTATACCTTTTTGATCAGGAACACTAAGTACTATGGAAGTAGTAAGTAGGAAAAAAAGAAGACATGGCCCACCCACAAAGGCAATGAGCTCTCACAGAAGCCAGGCCAGTCCCATGGCCTCCATGATGACATGAGATTTAGGAGAGTACTACAACTCAACTTTCCCCACTAGGCTCCTCTGTCCATGGAATTCTCCAGGCAAGAATACTGGAGTGGGTTGCCATTCCCTTCTCCAGGGGAATCTTCCCAACCCAAGGATCGAACCCAGGTCTCCCACATTGCATGCAGATTCTTTACCATCTGAGCTACCAGGGAAGACCTTCCAAATGATTAGATCAACAAGAATAACAAAAGAATAATAAAAGTGTGACTGCATCCTTGTTCGTTTTTCATATCAGGGGATACATGATGCCAGATCATCTCAATATTGCTGCTGTTAATTTTGCTCACTTGGTGTAGGTAGTGTTATGGTCTTTATGTTTGTGCTCCCTCCAAATTCATATTTTGAAATTCTGAACCCTGAAGTGATGGTATTAAGAAGTGGGGCCTTTAGAAAGTGATTAGGTCATGAAGGTAAAGCCCTCATGTTAGGCCTTTTAAAAGAGGCCCTAGAGAACTCCTCTGCCATGTGAATTGACAGTGAGAAGAAGGCCACCTGTGAGCAAGCAGGTCTTGAGTTCAGTTCAGTTGCTCAGTCGTGTCCGACTCTTTGCGACCCCATGGACTGCAGCCTCCCTGTCCATTACCAACTCCCAGAGTTTACCCAAACTCATGTCCATTGAGTTGGTGATGCCATCAAACCATCTCATCCTCTGTCATCCCCTTCTCCTCTTGCCCTCAATCTTTCCCAGCATCAGGGTCTTTTCAAATGAGTCAGCTCTTCGCATCAGGTGGCCAAAGTATTTGAGTTTCAGCCTCAGCATCAGCCCTTCCAATGAATATTCAGGACTGATTTCCTTTAGGATGGACTGGTTTAATCTCCTTGCAGTCCAAGGGACTCTAAAGAGTCTTATCCAACACCACAGTTCAAAAGCATCAATTCTTCGGCGCTCAGCTTTCTTCACAGTCCAACTCTCTCATCCATACATGACCACTGGAAAAACCATAGCCTTGACTAGATGGACCTTTGTTGGCAAAGTAATGCCTCTGCTTTTTAATATGCTGTTTAGGTTGGTCATAACTTTCCTTCCAAGGAGCAAGCGTCTTTTGATTTCATGGCTTTAATCACCATCTGCAATGATTTTGGAGCCCCCCCAAAATAAAGTCAGCCACTGTTTCCACTGTTTCCCCATCCAGACACCAAATCTGCTAGAGCTGTGATCTCAGACTTTTGAGTCCCCAGAACTGTGAGAAATAAATGTTTACTGTTTATCAACTACCCAGTCTATGGTATTTTGTTCTAGCAGCCCAAATAGACAAAGACAAGTAGTAACCACCAGTTTCCTTTAGTGTGAAGTTGCTATTTCCCCTTTGTAATTAATAAGTCATTGTGGGTAAGTGCTTTGATGTTACATGCATATTCTCCTCATAAAATTTCACCCACTAGTTCTACCAGCTATCAATGATTTTTTAACTTCATGATTCCTTCTAGATTTATTAGGTTGCATTTTACTTTAAGGAAGAAAATCTCTCAACTAATAATTAACTAAATAATTATTTAATATCAGTATGGACCCATGAGTTCTTATTTAATGCATTGTTCTTTTTAAATTGAAGTGTAGTTGATTTACGGTGTTGGTTACTGCTTACAGCAAAGTGATTCAGTTATACATATATATATATACACTATATATATGTTATTATAATATATTTTATTATAATATTAACTAAAATATTAATGTTATAATATATTGTTTATATATTATATAAAATATATATAATGTTATTAAACTATATTCTTTTCCATTATGGTTTATCATAGGATATTGAATATAGTTCTCTGTGCTATACAATAAGATATTTAATGCATTGTGATATGTTGCTATCATTATCTATTTTGATGAACAAATTATTGCACATTTCACCTTTGGGGGCCCACTGGCTTCTTTGTTCTTTTGTGATGTTCGTGTCATTTGTTTATACTTCTTTATTTTCTGACACCACAAGACGCCTAGGGGAAAGGATTGTCCATGGGGTCACAAAGAGTCAGACACAATTAAGCACAAGCACAAGGATCCAACTATTTGGAAATAGCAAAAAAAAAAAATGCATTTAGAGGCAAGGTACAAAATGATTGGCCTACAGCATTCAAAAAAAGATGAAAGGAAACTGAAGAACTGTTCCAGATTAAAAGAGATTAAAGAAACATGGTAACTAAATGCAACGCATATCCTAGATTGGATCCAGGACCCAGGAAAAAGAAGCTCTAAAGAATTGGATCAGTTGTTCAACCTGAATGTTAATTGTGGTTTAGATAATAGTATTATTTTAATGCTACATTTTCTGGTTTTGATAATCATACTGTGGTTATGTATAGAATGTCTTTTTTCCTAGAGTATTTAGGAGTAAATGGACATGATGCCTTTGCTACTTTCAGATGGATCATGGCAAGGAGGCAGAATAATAAAGGCACTGTGCTTCACAGGTTGCCTACAATAGGGAGTATATCTTACCAAGCAGTGTACTTCGTTAACCAACTAGCCTAGAGAGAGAAGTGGCCTGAGGTGAAACTGCGTACAGTTTATTGGGCAGTAGTCAATGGCTGGCCATCTGTCAGGGGCCTGGAAGGAAAAGTGCTAGAGGATCAAGTGTAGAGGCACATGGAAAAGTAAATTGTAACCCAAGGGGTAGATGGTGGCAATCATAAGAAAACACCTCACAGACCCCCTACTACAGGGAGCAGAAGTGACCAAGGGCCTCGGGTGCTGTTTTCTGAAATCTATGGGAAACTGTTTGTGCCAAGGCCACACCTCAGAAGATGCAGGATTCCTTGTCACTGAACTTTGGCTCAAAAGACCCGCTGAGGACTGAAGACAGGGAACTCTTCAGATGAGATGGCAATCCACAATACTTCCCCCCGAGCCTTATTCTTTATCTCCTTCATCCAGAGTCAGGATCACATTGTGGTCTGACAGCACCCTCAAACTCTCCCAGCTCCCTCATTTACTCTGAGACAGGCATTTTCTCAAATACAGTTCTTGTGCACTTAATCCTTTATTGGCATATGCTTTTCAGAGGATCTGGACTAACATAGAGGAAAAAAAGTAGATAACTGGTGAATCTTAGGGAAATATACAAGGAAATTCTTTTACTATTATTGCAATCCTTCTTTAAGTTCAAAATAATATAAAAATAAAAAGTTAAAAACAACTGAATTTATTGTGCAGAAAAGGGAAGCTTCTTACACTGTTGGTGGGGATGTAAATTGGTGCAGCCACTATGGAGAAGACCACGGAAGTTCATACTCAAAAAACTAAAAATAGAGTTGCTATGATCCAGCAATCCCACTCCTGGGCATATACCCAGACAAAACTCTAATTCAAAAACATACATGCACCCGTATGTTCATAGCAGCACTCTCTACAATAGCCAAGACATGGAAACAACCTAAATGTCCATCGACAGAGGAATGGATAAAGAAAATGTGGTACATAGATATTTGTGTGTGTGTTAGTCACTCAGTTGTGTCTGACTCTTTGCAATCCCATGAACTGCAGCCTACCAGGGTCCATGGGATTCTCAAAGCAAGAATACTGGACTGGGTGCCATGCCCTTCTCCAGGGGACCTTCCCAACCCAGGGATTGAACCTGGGTCTCCTACATTGCAGGCAGATTCTTTACCATCTGAGCCACCATGGAAGCCCATATAGATAGATAGATAATGGAATATTTCTCAGCCATAAAAAACATAAAATAATGCCATTTGCAACAACATGGATTGACCCAGAGATTATCATACTAAGCAAAGTAAGTCAGGATAAAGGCAAATACTATATGATATCACTTATATGTGGAATTTAAAATACAACACAAATCAACTTATCTACAAAACAAAAAACTCACAGACAGAAACAGACTTGTGGTTGCCAAGGGGGAGGGTGGGTGGGGGAGGAAAGGATTGGGAATTTGGGATTAACAGATGTAAACTATTATGTATAGAATAAATAAACAAGGTCCTATTGTATAGGAAAGGGAACTATATTCAATATCCTATGACAAACTATAATGAAAAGAATATATATGTATGTCTATTACTGAGTTACTTTGCTGTACAGAAGAAATTAATACAACACTGTAAATCAACTATACCTCAATAAATTTTTTTTAAAAACTGACCTTATATGTTAAAGGCACTTACAATGAAAAATGCCAATAAAATATGGACCCTTTTTGTCCATAGATGAGTTCAAGTGAAAGTGAAGTAGCTCAGTCGAGTCTGACTCTTTGCGACCCCATGGACTGTAGCCTACCAGACTTCTCCATCCATGGGATTTCCAGGCAAGAATACTGGAGTGGGTTTGCCATTTCCTTCTCCAGGAGATCTTCCGACCCAGGGATTGAACCCAGATCTCCTGCACTGTAGGCAGTCACTTTACCGTCTGAGCCACCAGGGAAGATGAGATCAAACATGACCATAATACTTAGATCACAGAAGCATACTTTGTCATTTTATGCACCTGAATTTTAGAATTTGACTTCAGAGTACCAACCTTAATATCATTATCCTTAAATGAAAAGATTTCTACCTTCCTGCAGTTAAACCCAGATAGCACAGTTTCTTAATGTCAGTACTGGGACTGAAAGCCCACACCCTCTTTAATACTATTAACAAAGAAGGCAGCTTTCATTCATCTCATGCCCAGATCCATGTTTCTCTTCTTACTTCTATGAGCTTGCTGATGTTTATACACAGATTCTCTTTTCCCTTTTGCTGGTCTATTTCTGCAGTGTTACCATTTTCAGTGGGGCTGTGGAATAAACAAAAAGCCCTTTTGTTTATCAAATGTTGCCCTTCCACTATCGTTTTTGCCTGCTATTAGAGCTGCTTTAGGATGGCTGCACTGGCCACAAGAAAAATAGGGTTTATTTTTCTGCTCTGAGTCTAACAAACAAAATTCTGGTAGATACAGACTTTAAACTTAAATGGACCTTTTAAAATCTGAAGTACTTTGAGCTTGAATTGAATAATCATTAAACACATGTTGACCAAGAATAGTCAAAGGATTGATGGCTGAAAAAGGACCTTAGAGACCATCTTGTCCATCCTCTTCATTTTACCTGTGGGAAATCCAAGGCCGGAAATCACTTGACCATGGTGGCAGAAATGAGGTTAAAATCTGGAGTCCCAGATTTCTCAAACTAGTCCTCATTCAACTGAATTATAAATGCCTTCCTACTGACAGCTTTTAAAACTGTAATTTGCAAAAACAGTATCACTAGATTCTTATGAATCAAGGTAGGGTGTACATATATACATGCTGCTAAGTCACTTCAGTCGTGTGTGACCCCATAGACGGCAGCCCACCAGGCTCCCATCCCTTGGATTGTCCCAGCAAGAATACTGGAGTGGGTTGCCATTTTCTTCTCCAGTGCATGAAAGTGAAAAGTGAAAGTGAAGTTGCTCAGTCGTGTCCGACTCTAAGCGACCCCATGGACTGTAACCTACCAGGCTCCTCTGTCCATGGGATTTCCCAAGCAAGAGTACTGGAGTGGGGGTGCCATTGCCTTCTCCGACATATATACATGCACATATACAAACATAGTTACTAACAAAAACATTGTAAGAGCATTAAAAAGAAACTTGGAAAGCAGAAAAGAAACATAAAACCACAATGCTGTTGTCCTAATACAGCATCTTGGTAAGGGTTTACAAATTTCAACTACTGAAAGCCCCTCATTGACACATTCACTATTCTTATATTCTGTTCTTCTTAAAGTGGTTCAGTCTACTTGTCCACACTACTAGTCTATCTGCAATGGCAGACATTTTGAATATACCTAGTCTGTAACTCATTATAGTTTTTAAATTTTTTTAAAAAACCTTTTTATTTTGTATTGGGTATAGCTGATTAACAATGTTGTGATAGTTTCAAGAGAACAGCAGAGGGACTCAGCCATACATATATAGCGTGTTACAAAACAGAGACATTACTTTGCCAAACAAAGGTCCATCTAATCAAAGCTATGGTTTTTCCAATGGTCATGTATGGATGTGAGAGTTGGACCATAGAGAAGGCTGAACACCAAAGAATTGATGTTTTGAACTGTGGTGTTGGAGAAGACTCTTGAGAGTACCTTGGACTCCAAGGATCAAATCAGTCAATCCTAAAGGAAATCAGTCCTGAATATTCATTGGAAGGACTGATGCTGAAGCTGAAACTCCAATATTTTGGCCACCTGAGGCAAAGAGCCAACTCATTAGAAAAGATCCTGATGCTGGGAAAGACTAAAAGCAAGAAGTGAAGGGGATGACAGAGGACGAGACGGTTGGATGGCATCACCGACTCAATGGACATGAGTTTGAGCAAGCTCTGGAGATAGTGAAGGACAGGGAAGCCTGGTGTGCTGCAGTCCATGGGTTTGCAAAGAGTCAGACATGACTGAGCAACTGAACAACAAATTCTCCCCCAAACTCCCTTCCATCCAGGCTGCCACATAGCACTGAGCAGAGTTCCTTGTGTTATACAGTAGGTCCTTTTTGGTTATCCATTTTAAATATAGCAGTGTGTACATGTCTATCCCAAACCCCCTAACTATCTCTTCCCCCCTGTAATTCATTTTATTTTTAAATGGATCACTTAAAATCCATTCCTTTCATATTTTAAGAAAACATCAAAGCCAGGTGAAGACAGATAAGGAAGGACATACACTATTCAACCATTGTTACAAAGGACCACAGGTCACATCCTAACCCTATAGACTGTGATGTTGATCAATGTTCTCTCTATTGTAGTTGAAGCTTTGGACATTGTTAGCATTGCTATAAGGATAGATTTTGTTCTGATGCTTTGAGGATTCAGGAGTGCAATTTAAATCTTTTGAGATATGCGCCATTCAGATAGGGATGAAATTATTTTCTTTTACTAAATAAAATGTGTTCATTTTGAAATAGTAAGATCTCACTTGAAAGCAAACTCAAATCAAAATAAAAAAACTGAACTAATGGAGCAGTACATTTGAACAGTTTTTTTTACTTTTTTTATTTTTTAACTTTTATTTTGTATTGGCATATAGCCGATTAACAATGTTGTGACAAGGCATAGAGTTTTTATATAGGCACTTTGAGATGGATTAAACCAAGTGAACCACTATTGGGGAAAAAAGTGACTTATTTTAGAAGTGAACTGCATTTAGAAGGAAAATAAACTTTAGACAAAAGCCTCTACACCTTTGTCTCCAGGGACCTGGACCGGACCTCAAGAGACCACCTAGTGAAACCACCTGCTCTTCATAGCAATTGCTCCCTTCTCAGTCCCCACACCTAAGCTCCCAAAACTAATCCCCACTAAGACAGTCATTTAGTCATTTGGCTCCAGTCTATAATGAAAGAATTTTAAGCACTTGACATGTGATGGGAAAGAGCTTTTTGGCAAGAAAGCCTTCAAGGTGCCCTTAAACCACCCAGTTCTAGTCTTCCCTGATTTCTCTGTTATTATTCATCAATGTATTTCTTCAGTTCTTGCTAAACATCGTCAGAATTTGGAAAAGCACTTTGAGATGTTTGACATTATTTACAGGCTACCTGAAATCATTTATAGGCCACTTGAAACTATTTCAAATAGCTATCTCAATCAGGCTTGTGCAAAGCTTCAAGGTTATCTCAAATTGCATTAGACTGTGGTTAGGAAACCAGGCAGGCAGCAATCAACTTCCAGTGTTTCTCACTGCCTAACAATCAGCTTTGGTTGTTTGTTTATTGATTTGCATGTAGGGTAACTGGCCTTTGTTCAACATTAAATTAAAAACATGTTAGAGAGCAATTAGAACTATTTCATTCACTAGTACCCTGTCTCACCTGCGGATTCACTTTTCTAATACTAGTAACAACAACAAAAAGTTGAGCCACAAAAAAATATAACTAATCAGGTTCTCAAAAGCTACTTTGAATGAATGGATGACATTAATGTGTTAACCAAATCCTCTCTCCCCCTATTTTCTAGCCAATTTCTCTTAAGCATAGTTGGCAGGAAAAGGGAAGGACATTTTAAGGACAGAAGTATTCTATTAAACACTGAAATTAGCGGAGCTCCAATGATGGGCAGCATGGTGGAGGAAGAGAAAAGCTCTCTAGACCATGCAGCAGAAGTGTGCAGTGTCAGCGCTGGCCCTGCCTTAATCAAAACTCATTTCCAATCTCTGGGTCTGTTTTCCCTTGAAATCCCTTTGAACTTTAAAATTCTCTGTGCTGATTAATGTTAAAGGGAAAGCTATTCTTTATTTTCAAATTTCTAGAACATCACTTATAATATTAAAAGTATATAAAAATGATTTTTAAAAAACCGGGATGGATATGAATGGTAAATGTTAATTTGAGAATCTCTAAGTGGTATGTTTCTGAGCAATATATTTGCTTTTCCAATTTTTAAAATGTTGTTGTTCAGTGCCTCAGTCATGTCCAACTCTTTGTGACCTCATGGACTGCAGTACACCAGGCTTCCCTGTTCTTCACCATCTCCCAGAGTTTGCTCAAACTCATGTCCATTGAGTCAGTGATGCCATCCAACCATCTCATCTTCTGCCACCCTTTTCTCCTCCTGCCTCATCTTTCCCATCACTGGGGTCTTTCCAGTGAGTCAGCCCTTCGCATTAGGTGGCCAAAGTATTGGAGTTTCAGCTTCAGCATCAGTCCTTCCAATGAATATTCAGGGTTGATTTCCTTTGGGATTGACTGGCTTGATCTCCTTGCAGTCCAAGGAACTCTCAAGAGTCTTCTCCCAGCACCACAATTTAAAAGCATCAATTCTTCAGTGCTCAGCCTTCTCCATGGTCCAACTCTCACATCCATACATGACTACTAGTTTTTTTAAAAAACTGTATGAAATGGCAATTTTTAAAGCAGAGAATATATATTCTTTATTTTTAAAAAAAATTAACATTTTTAAAGTTTCATTCTAATCATAATGAATCAGAAACTCAGTATACTTTAGAATATAGTATTAAGTTTGCTTCTCATGAGAGTTCAACATATTTTATCTAGATAATGTTCAAGCATCCTGTGAGGTATGTAGATAGTGTCTCATTTCCATAAATCAGCATTTTGAAGCTGCGGTGCTACAGGAGGTTCAGCCTTGATTCTCAAAGACATCCACCTATATAGTGACATTAAATTTCCTCTATGCACTAGAAGTGTACTTAGTCATGTTCTTCTTGGGAGAATTTGAGAAAATAATCACTCACTATTTCAGTGTTCTGTGGTTCCGCTGAGGAGCCAACAGTTGAAAACCGGTACCACAGAAGGCAAACAACCCACACACTGGATCATTTGATTAAGAGTATCTTAAATTACACTGAGTCATAGGTTAGGCAAATGTTTGAGTGAGTTTTAATTACCACTCGAAATTCTAAGGAAGTACACAGGATGTTTGTTTAAACTCTTTCTCCTTGGGTACTCGTAATTGTTGAAATTTCCAGTTATTTACAGGAACAAATCCCTTTTATTGCACAATGTATTGAGAGTGAATTAGTCAGTACTTTTATGCACAAGGCCCTGGTAACGTACTCTCTAGGTGAGCAAGATACATTTTCTTAAATAAGAAAGTTAAAGGGGATCCCCCAGCCACTTACACTTCCAGGAACAGGAATTCCACTCCCTAGTCAAGGGATTAAGGGAATTAAATCCCCAAAAGCTGCACGGCGAGGCCAAATAAATCAATCAAAAGTTAAGATTAAATAAGATCAGAGTTCAAAAGAGGTATAGTTACCAAATCGACGAGCTCCTAAGTAGATGGTTGTGGATCACTGGTTTCTTCCCAGGTCCCATTCAGATCCTCATTTGCTGTGCAAGTCTGAATTCCAGATGTTGAGGGGAGGAAAATAAATAATAGTCACAGCTAAGACCTTCACATGTATTTATTCCTCACAACAATCCTAAAATTACAGACAAAGAAACTGAGACCCAGGAGGAGAAATGTTAGTTAACTTCTTGAAGGCTTCAATCTAATAACTGGTGAACCTTTGGTCATTTTTGTTGTTCCTAAGTTGTCAAATATATGGGCATACAAACAGTGATAGACTTTATTTTCCTGGCTCCAAAATCACTGCAGATGGTGACGGCAGCCATGAAATAAAAGACATTTGCTCCTTGGAAGAAAAGCTATGACACTCTAGACAGATATATAAAAAGAAAGAGATAACTTTGCCAACAAAAGTCCATCTTGTTTTGGCTTTTCCCAGTAGTCAGGTTATGGATGAGAGAGTTGGACCATAAAGAAGGCTGAGCGCCAGAGAATTGATGGTTTTGAACGTGATGTTTGGAGAAGATTCTGAGCATCCTAGGACTGCAAGAAATCCCAACTAGTCCATCCTAAAGAAAATCAGTCCGGAATATTCATTGTAAAGACTAATGCTGAAGCTGAAGCTCCAATACTTTGGCCACCTGATGCGAAAACTGACTCATTAGAAAAGACCCTGATGCTGGGAAAGATCGAAGCAGGAGAGAGGAATGACAGAGGATGAGATGCTGGGATGCATCACCGACTCCATGCAAGTGAGTTTAGCAACTCAAGAGATGGTGAAGGACAGGAAGCCTGGTTGCGCTGTCCATGAGGTCGCAAAGAGTCAGACACACTCAGATGACCAAACAACAACATTTGTATATACATTTTTTTTGACCCTGCAGTGTGGCTTGGTGGATCTTAGTTCCCCAGTCAGGGATGGAACAGTGAAAGCACTGAGTCTTAACCTATGGACTGACAGGAATTTCCCATTTGTTTATACTATTTGTTTATTGTCTTTTTTAGTATATGTGGAATTTGTAGTGATATGATTTTGCTCATCCATTTGTGTCTTCTCTCCTTTTATTGATAAGTCTGGCCAGAGGTCTACCCGTTTTATTGATCTTCACCAGCAGCATTGGTTTTCATTGACTTTTCTTCCTGTTTTGTTTTTCCCTTTATTGTCTACTCCAATCTTTATCATTTTGTTTCCTCTCCTGTGCTGAGTTTAATTTCTTCTTTTTCTAGTTTCTTAAGATGGGAGCAGGAGGTTACTAACTTGAGATCATTCTCCTTTTCAAACTTAGCATTTAGTGCTATAAAATTTCCCCCAACCCTGCTTTAGAGCATCCCATTAATTCTGTATGCTGTGTCTTCATTTTCATTCATTTCAAATACTTTCCAAATTATCTTCTGATATTTTTGTTGACCCATGGGCCTATCTGAAACATGTCATTTAGTTCCCAAATATACAGGGGTTTTCAAGTGATTTATTTGTTATGATCTTTAATTTATTCCATTATTGCCAGACTGTGGTTTACATTACTTTAATATCACATGACATCAGCCATGTTTGACAGAAGCACCAAATTCTATAAAGCAATTATCCTTCAATAGAAAATAATAAATAAATCTTTAAAAAATGCAAGTGAAAAAGTTTAAAAAATATTTTGTATATTGAGACATCTTATGGCACAGCATATGTTCTATGTGAGTAAATGTTCATAGACACTTGAAAGAAATGTATATTCTAGGGTGAGAGGTGGGACGGAGGCTCAAGAGGGAGGGACATATGTATACCTGTGGCTGATTCATGTTGATGTATGGCAGAAACCAACAGAGCATTGTAAAATTATCCTCAATTAAAAATAAACAAATTTTTAAAAAATATATTCTTCTGTGGTGCATAGAGTCTTCTACAAATGCCAATTAGGTCAAATTGGTTCATTGTGTTGACGTTGTTTAGTTGCTGATCATGTCCGAATGTTTTGTGACCCCATGACTCTGTACCCACCAGGCGCCTCTGTCCATGGGATTTCCCTGGCAAGAATACTGGAGTGGGTTGCTATTTCCTTCTCCACAGATCTTCACGACCTAGGATCAAAACCCAAGTCTCCTGCATTAGCAGGCAGATTCTTTACCACTGAGCCACCAGGGAAGCCCAATTGGTTCAACCATCTTTAATTCTTCTACATGCTTCCAGATTTTCCACCCAACTGTTCCATCAATATCAATACCGAGAGATAAGTGTTGAAATTACCCACCATATTTATTCTCCTTGCCATTCCTTTGGTTTTCTACATACATTTAGAGCTGTGTTTTTTAGCACATAAATGTTTAGTTATTATTCTCTTGATAAATTGCCCTTTATTATAACAAAACAACTATATTTAACTGTAGTACAATTATTTGCTCTGAAATCTACTTTGATATTAATATAAGCATCCCAGCTTTCATTTGACTAGTGTTATCATGGCATATTTTATTCCATTGTTATACTTTCAATCTATTTGTGGCTGTCATTATACTTTAAGTTGGTTTCTTGTGTGCACAATGCAACTGGCCTTGCCTTTTTTCATCCAATATGACAATCTCTGCCTTTAATTGAGCATTTAGGCCATTTAAATTTAACGTGACACTGGTATGGTTAAGTTTAATTGTATCATCTTTTCTTAGATTTTTTATTTCCCATTTGTACTTTTTTTGTCTTTTTAATCTTATTTCTGGCTTATTTTGGATTAACTGAGTATTTTGTATGATTATAGTTTATCTCCTCTGTTAGCTTATTACCTATAACTCTTCATTCCACTGTTCAGGGATTGTCTCAGGATTTATACTTTAACTTATCACAGTCTACTATAAATATATTATACTACTTCACATATAGTATAAGAATCATGCAACAGCATACTTGATTTCTCCTCTCCTGGCCTTTGCTATGCTTGCCAGATAGCAATGCTTCTACATATATTATAACTCCACAGAAACTCTGCCTGACTCTACTGGGTTCCTTTGTGCACTGCCACCTGGAAACTTCCTCAAGGTAATAAGCTGGGACATTGCAGTGTTGTCCTTGTTTTCCCAACTCAGAATCACTGTTCTTTGTTTTCAGACATCTTGAGAATACTGTTGCAATATTTTTTCATTGTTTCATGTTGGGAGTGTAAAATCTGGCCCAGATTGCTCCATCTTGATTGGAAGCTAAAGTCCAGAAGGAGCTTTGTGAGTCTAGTTGAGGAATCTGCTTTGGACTCAGAACAAGAGTGCAATCAAGGAGTTAAATGAAGATTGACAGATATCTAAAAATATTGTCTCAGCTAGAGACAGATGAGTAACCAGGTATATGAAAAACTTGAAGGCAATGGCTTAGAACTGAACATGAAGCAGATCCCCAAAATGAGAGGCAGTGTCTGAAAGACACTGGCAAGGATATGGATCAAAGACTGTGGGAGAGAGACAGGTCAATAACAGTTAATGCAAGTGAATGATGACTCCTCGGACCATAACCTGACTGTCATGGATGGGCCACAGTTAGTCAACTTTCTTGCAGATGTAAACCGGGATTCAGAGAGAGGGCAGGTTGACTAACTTGCAGCCTTCAAGACCATAGTTTGGCTAAGTGCTGATTATTTAATAAAAATAAATTCCTATAGCTTTTTTGTTAATATCATTTATTCCTATAGCTTTAAAGTAATAGGGATGTTTATGGCTATTTTGTCCTCATAACAAATCTGAAAGAAGAGACAAACATCATTTCCCACTGATAAAGGAAATTTTCATATTGGGACTCACAAAATGGAGGCAGCCCAAGTGGTCCACATGCAAAAATAAACCCATGTCAGCCCACACTCACAGGAAACACCTCACTGTCTAGGAAACCTAACATACATTAATCACTCAACTTTAGCTAGCTTATCTTAGGCTAGAAAATAGACCTATTAGCCTTACCAGGAAATCCTTGATCTCCTAGCCAATCATGCCTTGTTTCTACATTGCCTCTTCTAATGCTCTATAACACCCATTCTTGCTGAAATCCCTCCGGAAGAGTGCTCCACTGCTTGTGAGGCACTGGGCACCCCTAACTCATGGGTTGTTTACTCCCAAATAAAGGACACTGCATTAGTTACTAAATTGTACTGTTTTTGTCATTTGATACCCCATTTGACAGATTAACAAACTAAGGTTACAAAATGCTGAAATGACCTACCCATGTTTACAGTTAAGCAGGAATTTGATGTGAGGGCCATCTGACTCCACAGCCAAGATTTGAATGACAATCTGTGCCACTGCCAAAGCATTTTTTAAATTTAATGTCTTAACATTTTAAAATGTAAGTGTATTTGTATATTTAATTTTTTCCCTTAAAATATATTTACAATTTTATATCTACTTTTTTCTTGTATTTCATGGGGGGGGGGTGTTTTGGTCACACCACACAGCTTGTGGGATCTTAAGTTCCCAGACCAGGGAGTGGACCCTGTCCCACAGTAGTGAAAGCAGTGAGAGTTAACCACTGGACCCTGGACTACCAGGGAATTTCCTATTTTTTTTTATTTATAGCTGTGGGTCTTGGATGTATATAGGTCAGCATGAGGTCTTTTTGTTTACAAAAGTAGATGAACAATTATTTGTTCTAGATTTGTGAAAAAATGCCATTGGTAATTTGATATGGATTGCATTGAGAAAATCTCTAGATTGTCCTAGGCAGTCTGGTCATTTTAATGATAGTAATTCTTTCAATTCAGGAGCACAGTATATCTTTCCATCTGTTTCTGTCATCATCAGTTTCTTCAATCAGTGTCTTATAGTTTTCCAAGATCACTTCATTTCAGTTCAGTTACTCAGTTGTGTCCCACTCTATATGACCCTATAGACTGCAGCATGCCAGGCTTCCCTGTCCATCACCAACTTCCGGAGCTTGCTCAAACTCATGTCCATTGAGTCGGTGATGCCATCCAAGTATCTCATCCTCTGTCGTTCCCTTCTCCTCCTGAATTCAATCTTTCCTACCATCAGGTTCCTTCTAAGTGAGTCAATTTGTGCATCAGGTGGCCAAAGTACTGGAGCCTCAGCTTCAGCATCAATCCTTCCAGTGAATATTCAGGGTTGATTTCCTTTAGGATTGACTGGTTTGATTTCCTTGCAGAAACAAACTCTCAAGAGTCTTCTCCAACACCACAGTTAAAAAGCATCAAATCTTTGGCACTTAGCTTTCTTTATGGTCCAACTCTCACGTCAATACATGACTACTGGAAAACCATAGCTTTCAGACCTTTGTTGGCAAAGTAACACCTCTGCTTTTTAATATGCTGTCTACGTTTGTCATAGTTTTTCTCCCAAAGAGCAAGAGTCTTTCAATTTCATGGTAGCAGTCACCATCTTCGGTGATTTAAGAGTCCAAGAAAATACAGCCTGTCACTATTTCCATTGCTTCCCCATCTATTTGCCATGGAGTGATGGGACAGAAAAAGACCCTGATATCAGCTGGAACAGACTGAAGGCAGGAGAAGAAGGGGATAACAGAGGATGAGATGGTTGGATGGCATCACCAACTCGATGGACACAAGTTTGAGCAAGATCCAGGAATTGGTGATGGACAGGAAAGCCGGGTGTGCAGCAGTTGATGGGGTTGAAGAGTCAGACATGACCGAGCAACTGAACTGAAATGAATTGATGGGACCAGATGCCATAATCTTCATTTTTTGAATGTTTAGTTTGAAGCTTTTTCACTCTGCTCTTTCATTTTCATCAAGAGGGTCTTTAGTATCATGTGCATATCTGAGGTTATTGATATTTCCCCCGGCAGTCTTGATTCCAGCTTGTGCTTCATCCAGCCTGGCATTTCACATGATGTATTCTGCATGGAAGTTAAATAAGCAGGGTGACAATATACAGCCTTGACGTACTCCTTTTCCAATTTGGAACCAGTCCGTTGATCCATGTTCTGTTCTAACTGTTGTTTCTTGACCTGCATACAGATTTCTCAGGAGGCAGGTAGGGTGGTCTGATATTCCCATTTCTTGAAGAATTTTCCAGTTTGTTGTGATCCATGCAGTCATAGGGTTTAGCATAGTCAATGAAGCAGAAGTAGATGTTTTTCTGGAATTGTCTTGCTTTTTCTATGATCCAACAGATGTTGGCAATTTGATATCTGGTTCCTCCGCCTTTTCTAAATCTAGCTTGAACATCTGGAAGTTCTTGGTTCACATACTATTGAGTTGAAGCCTAGCTTGGAGTATTTTCAGCATTACTTTCAACTGTGTGAGATGAGAACAACTGTGTGGTAGTTTGAACATTCTTTGGCATTGCCTTTCATTGGGACTGCAATGAAAACTGACCTTTTCCAGTCCTGTGGCCACCACTGAGTTTTCCAAATTAGCTGGAATATTGAGTGCAGCACTTTCACAGCATCATCTTTTAGGGTTTGAATCACCTCCACTAGCTTTGTTCATAGTGATGCTTCCTAAGGCCCACTTGACTTCCCATTCCAGGATGTCTGGCTCTAGGTGAGTGATCACACCATCGTGATTATCTGGGTCATTAAGATTTCTTCTGTATAGTTCTGGGTATTCTTGCCATGTCTTCTTAATATTTCCTGCTTCTCTTAGGTCCATACCATTTCTGTCCTTTAAAGAGCCTCTTGATGAAAGTGAAAGAGGAGAGTGAAAAAGCTGGCTTAAACTCAACATTCAGAAAATGAAGATCGTGGCATCTGGTCCCATCATTTCATGGCAAATAGATGGGGAAACAATAGAAATGGTGAGAGACTCTATTTTGGGGGGCTCCAAAATCACTGCAGATAGTGACTTCAGCCATGGCATTAAAAGATGCTTGCTCCTAGGAAGAAAAGCTATGAGCAACCTAGACAGCAGATTAAAAAGCAGAGACATTACTTTGCCAACAAAGGTCCATCTAGTCAAAGCTATGGTTTATCCAGTAGTCATGTATGGATGTGAGAATTGGACTATTAAAAAAGCTGAGCGCGGAAAAATTGATGCTTGAACTGTGGTGTTGGAGAAGACTGCAAGGAGATCAAACCAGTCCATCCAAAAGAAAATCAATCCTGAATATTCATTGGAAGGGCTGATGCTGAAGCTGAAACTCCAATATTTTGGCCACCTGATGCAAAGAACTGACTCCTCGGAAAAGACCCTGATACTGGGAAAGATTAAGGCAGAAGGGTACAACTGAGGATGAGATGGTTGGATGAAATCACCAACTCGATGGACATGAGTTTGAGCAATCTCCGGGATTTGGTGATGGACAGGGAAGCCTGGCATGGTGTGGTCCATGGGGTCGCAAAGAGTCAGACACAACTGAGTGACTGAACTGAACTGAACTTACATGAAATGTTCCTTTGGTATCTCTGATTTTCTTGAAGAGATCTCTAGTCTTTCTCATTCTATTGTCTTCCTCTTTCTTTGCATTGGTCACTTAGGATGGCTTTCTTATCTCTCCTTGCTATTCTTTGCAACGCTGCATTCAAATGGATATATATTTCCATTTCTCCTTCACCTTTCACTTCCCTTCTTTTCTCAACTATTTATAAGGCCTCCTCAGACAACCATTTTGCCTTTTTGCATTTCTTTTCCTTGGGTTGGTTTTGATCACAGCCTCCTGTACAATATAATGAACCTCCATCCATAGTTCTTCAGGCACTATGTCTATCAGATCTAATCCCTTAAATCTATTTCTCACTTCCACTGTATAATGTTAAGGGATTTGATTTAGGTCATACCTGAATGGTCTAGTGGTTTTCCCCACTTTCTTCAATTTAATTCTGAAATTTGCAATAAGGACTTCATGATCTGAGACACAGCTCCCTGTCTTCTTTCTGCTGACTGTATAGAGCTTCTCCATTTTAGGCTGCAAAGAATATAATCAATCTGATTTCAGTATTATCTATCTGGTGATGTCCATGTGTAGTGTCGTCTCTTGCGTTGTTGGAAAAGGGTGTTTTCTATGACCAGTGCATTCTCTTGGCAAAATTCTGTTAGCTTTCTCCCTGCTTCATTTTGTACTCCAAGGCCAAACTTGCCTGTTCTCCAGTTTTCCAAGTACAGGTCTTTTACCTCCTTGATTAGATTTACTCTTAGATATTTTATTCATTTTCCTGCACTGGTAAATTTCTCTTTCTCACAGTTCATTGTTAGTATATAGAAAACAACAGATTGCTGCCTACTAATTTTGTATCCTAATTTATTGATGAGATCAGGTAGTTTTTTGGGTGGTGTCTTTAGGATTTTCTATGTATAGTATCCTGCGATCTCCGGCTCCAGAACTGCAGAGTTTGAGGAGTTGGTGCTTGCCTGCTGGCAGACAGGGGTGTGTGTGTGTTCTCAGTCATCTTGTTGTGACCCCATGGACTGTAGCCCACTAGGCTCCTCCATCCATGGAATGCTCCAGGCAAGAATGCTTTTAGGCAGAGCAGGGTATCAAAGGCTGGCTGCAGGGCCCTGAAGGTGTGGGGAAGGTTCCAAGGCTCCCTGGTATAGGCGGCCTAGTCCTGGGATGACTGGAGGTTCAAGGGTCTTAAGGCAGCCCGCCTGTTGGTGGGTAAGGCTGTGTCACCACCTGGCCAGCTGCTTGCCCTGAGTTGTCTGAGTACTGGTGCCGACAGGCTGGTATGTCACAGTACAAACAAGCTAGAAGGATTCCAAAATGATATTTGCCAGTACCAGTGTCTTTGTGATAGAACAAGCTTCCAAAAATGGCTGCCAGAGTGTCTGTGTCCCCTGGGTGAGCTCCAGTTGCCTCCTGCCTCCCTGGGAGGCTTTCCCAAGGTCAGCAGGTAGGGCTGACCCAGGCTTATCCCAAATTATTCCTTCTTCCCTGGGTCCTGGAACATGTGAGCTTTAGTGTGCACCCTTTAAGAGCAGAGTCTCTATTTCCTCCAGGCCTCTGGCGCTCCTGAAACTAAGCCCTCTGGTCTTCAAAGCCAAGTTCTAGAGGTTTGTCTTCCTGGCACAGAACCCCCAGGACGGGGAGCCTGATGTAGAGCTTGGACACCTTCCTCCTTTGGGAGAACCTCTGCAGTTGTAATTATTCTCCCCTTCGTGGGTTTCCTGCTCAGCGAGTTATTGGTCTTAACTATACCACATATCTGGCCCTCCTACCCAACTCTTTGTGGTTCCTTCTTTGTAAATTTCATTGTAGAAATTTTCTGCCTTCTGTAGGTCTTTCTCTTCAATGGTTGCTCTGTAAGTAGTATAAATTTCATGGAAGAGGGTGAGCTAAGGGTCTTCCTACACTGCCATCTTGGACACTCCCTTGTTAGACTTCTTACATTGTGATAAACAATCTCCAAAATGAAATTTTCCTTCAGCCTTAATGAGTAGTTTCTACTAAGCCTTTTTAGTTTTTTTTTTTTTTTCAGCAAAAGCAAAACTCACCATGTAGGACTACATCACAATAAAAGCTACTGCCAAGCAAAAGAAATAATCAACAAAATGAAAAGGCAATCTACAGAATGGGAAAAAATGTTTGCAAACCATCTATCTCATAAGGGGTTAATATCTAAAATATATAAGGAACTCATAAAACTTAACAGCAATAAAACAAATTATCAGATTTTAAAATGGACAAAGAATCTGAATAGACAATTTTCCAAAGAATATGTACAAATGGCCAACTGATACATGAAAAGGTGCTCAACATCACCAGTCATCAGGGAAATGCAAATCAAAACCACAATAAGATATCCTCTCAAATCTGTTAGAAACTCTATGATAAAAGGACAAGTCATAACAAATGCTGGCAAAGATGTGGAGAAAAGGGAATCTTTATACACTGTTGATGGAAATGTAAATTAGTACAACCCCTTAGGAAAACAGTGTGGAAGTTCCTCAAAAAATTAACACTAGAATTTACCATATGATCCAGCAATCCCACTCCTGTGTATATATCTGAAGGAAATGAAATTACTGTCTTGAAGAGATGGCTGTAACTCCATATTCACTGCAGCAATATTCACAATAGTCAAGACATGGAAACAACTTAAGTGTCCATTGACAGATGAAAGGTAAAGAAATTGTAGAGTGTGTGTATGTGTGTACACATGTGCATAGACACACAAAGTGGAATATTATTAAGCAACAAAAAGAAGGAAATCCTGCCATTTGTGATAATATGAATGGACTTAGAGGACATTATGCTTAATGAAGTCACACAGAGAAGGACAAATATTTTATGATGTCATTTATATGTGGAATCTAAAAAAAGAAAAACCCAGACTCATAGAAAGAGAGGGTAGATTGATGGTTTTTCTAGAGGCCAGGAGGAAGAAATGAGTAAAGATGTTCAAAGGGTACAAACTTCCAGTTATAAGATGAGCAATTTCTTGGTATCTAATCTATAGCATGATGACTATAGTTAACAACACTGCATAGTATATTTGAAACTTGATAAGAGATTTAAATCCAAACAGTCCTCACCACACACACAAAAAAGGCAGCTATGTGAGGTGATGGCTGTGTTAATTAGCCTTATTTCATGGTAATCATTTCATGAGATATGCATATATTAAATCATCACATTGTACACCTTAAACTTACAAAGTGTTAGATGTCAATTACATACCAATAAAGTTGGGAAAAAATAAAGGCTGAATATTAAAAAAAAGAAGAGAGGGTCTGGAACTGACACAGTATCCCTTCCATAGCAACCTACTAGTTAGTGCAGCCAGAGGCCCATGTGGCAGGGATTGTACAAGATAACAAATACCAGTTGGTGTGCTTCATTGAGGGCCATCATCAGAATCAGAAAGGCAAAGGAGAAAAGGAAAGATATACTCATCTGAGTGTAGAGTTCCAAAGAATGGCAAGGAGAGATAAGAAAGACTTCCTAAGTGATCAATGCAAAAAAAAAAAAAATAGAGGAAAACAATGGAATGGGAAAGACCAGAGATCTCTTCAATAAAATTAGAGACACCAGTTGAACATTTCATGCACAGATGGGCACAATGAAGAACAGAATCAGTATGGACCTAATAGAAGCAGGAGATATTAAGAAGAGGTGGCAAGAATACACAGAAGAACTATACAAAAGAGAATAAGATGGCAGAGTGGAAGGGTGTGCGCTCATCTTCTCCAGCAAGAACTCCAAAATTCAAACTCACTGCTGAACAACCATCGACAGGAGAATATTGGGTCCTACCAAAAAATGATACCCCACATCCAAGGGCAAATGGGAAGAACCAACAAGATAGTAGGAGGGGCAAAATTGCATTTAGAATCACACTCATTTAACCAGCAGTTATATTTTCCAAGGAATAAATATAACTGTAATTCACAGCTACTGAGTTAACAGGGTCTATACCCTTTCTTGGCCAAAGAAACCTATAAAATAAATTCCTGAAAATTCATTCTTACCCATCTTTCAGGATTCCATATGAGAGTCCACATGTGCTTCAAAAATCAATTTTAAAGTTGTTTGATAAACAAAGAGGAATTGATGAGAAACCAGTGAAGGGATGATAAGAAAGATATTTTCAAATAAATTTCTGGAAGTTCATCCAAATGTTAAACCTATCAAATAAAAGATAAGAAGCATAACCCAGTGTGAATCAACTTGGTTAAACTTAAAACACAACTTCACCATATTATATGATACAAACATTGAGAGCTGGTCAGAGATAAGGACTGGCAGGTGGAATCTGGCAGATTTCACAGGTCAAGTCAGGTAAGATATGAGGTACTGAGAGGTTAGCTAACTGGGCAGTAGTGAAGGCATTGCATTCCACCTGTGGTGACTTTTTTCTCTTCTTTAAATGTACTAACTTCTGATCTGACTCAGAACTCTTTCTGCTATAATCTGAATGTTTGCGTCCCCTCAAAATCCATATGTTGAAATCCTAATATCCAATATGATGGAAGATGGGCTTTTTAGGGGATGATCAGGTCGTAAGGGTGGAGCTCTCATGAATGGGATTAGTGCCCTTATAAGAAGAAAGCCCCCGGGAGCCCTAGTCCACTCCATCCTGTGAGGATACAAGGAGAAGTCTGTGACCTGGAAGAGGGCACTCACATAATCAGACTGGCACTCCAACTTTGGACTTCAGCATCCAGAATTGTAAGAAAGAGATTGTTTTTGTTTGTTTATAAATTACCCGTTCTGTGGTATTTTGTTATAGTGGCCCAAATGGACAAAGAAACTTTCTTAAGTGGTTCATCCATCTGGAATATTATCCCTTTGCCCCATTCAGTAACTCAGCTTAAGGCCATTGAATCTGAAAACAAATTTGACCAACTCCTAGTAATCACAGTGACATACCACTTTTTTTTTTTTTTTTTTGTACTCACTAATTTGACCAAAATGTAAAGTTCTGGAAAATTCAAATGATAGCAAGAATTTGCAATAATGGCAACTCTCACACTCTGGTGGGGCTATAAGTTGATCAAAACACTTTGGGGAAGAATATTAGATTATCATGCAAAAGTTGAACATCTGCCGCCCCTATAATGCAGCCACTTTCTTCCAGGTATGCTCCCAAGAGAAACTCTTAAATCTACACATCAAGAGGCAGGTACATGGATTTACAGCAACACTGGGTATAATAGTGGAAAACTAGAAACAACCAAAGTGTCCATTACCAGGAGAAGGGAATGAGAACATTCTGATATAGTCAGAAAATATGGTCATATACATCAGGGGAAAAAGAACTCCAAGTGCTCACAGGAACATGGATGGAAGTCACAAGCAATTTTGAATGAATAAGGCAAACTAGAGAAGAAATGTAAAATATCTTCCCATTTTTATAAACTTAAAAATTAAGCAAAACTAATGACACGTACTTCTGGGATAAAGCATTAATGAAAACCAAAGGAATATTTTAAAAGTAAGGATCAGGAATTCCTTGGCAGTCCAGTGCTTAGGATTTTGTGCTTTCATTGCCAAGGGTGCGGGTTCAATCCCTGGTCAGGAAGCATGGCCAAAGGATACAAAGGAAAAAAAAAGTCAATAACTAAGGGCAGTAAGGCAAGACTATAAGGATACACTTTGAAATTTAATGGCACTGATGGTGTTCTCAGGTTAATGGGTTCGTGAGGATTCATGTTATTTCGTGGCTGAGTGCTGAAGAATCAATACCTTTGAATTGTGGTGCTGGAGAAGACCTTTGAGAGTCCCTTGGATGGCAAGGAGATCAAACCAGTCAATCCTAAAGGAAATCAACCCTGAATATTCATTGGAAGGATTGATGCTGAAGCTGAAGCTCCAATACTTTGGCCACCTGATGCAATGAGCCAACTCATTGGAAAAGACCCTGATGCTGGGAAAGAGTGAGGGCAGGAGGAGAAGGGGGGCAACAGAGGATGAGATGGTTGGATGGCATCACCCACTCAATGGACATGAGTTTGAGTAAACTCGGAGTTAGTGAAGGACATGGAAGCCTGCATGTCCTTGGGGGTCACAGAGTGTCAAAAATGACTTAGTGGTTGAACAACAACATATAGAAAGATAGATAGAAAGATAGATATATAGATAGAACCGAGATTATTTCCATGCAATGTCGTAGTGAATGTTATATTTTATATTTCCCATTTATATTCCCAGTTTATCTTGAAAACATCCTAGCTCTGCCACTTCCTGGCTTTGGGAAATTGGGCATGCTACGTAGCCATTCCCAGCCTCAATAGGCCCATCTGTAAGATGAAGATAATAATACAATGGCCACCAGGAGAACTGCTGTAGGAATTCCTTGCCTGGTACCTGTCAGTGCTAATAAATGCTACATTCTCTGAGGGATGCTGCATTCAGAAGAGCAAATCCTCTAGTCTGAACCGGTTGTAACAATTCAGTGAAAGGAGTCAGTCTTATTTGGTTCAAAACTCATGTTTTCTCTAGGTGTCCTTCCCAATTCTCCCTCACCTCTGGAGGGAATGATCAGATCTCTGATCATTAGAGCTATTTTCAAAAGAAACTTGGGGCTTAAATCCCAAAGTATTTGTGTCCCTTGCCCACAGGAGGGCAGAACAGGCTAAGAATGGTGAAGTGGATACTCATCTGTCAGGATCTCCTTTGGTGGATGCTCAAGACCTAGAAAGTAATGAACTGCCAGTTCATTAATGTCGGACATTGAATAAAATGTGACTGGACAGGCAACTGAGATCAAAACAGCTTCTTGCTGTTTATGTGGCAATAACTAGAGCACAACAGGCATATGAGATTTAAACACCAATGATTTAAAGGTCAACAAGACAAAATTTTTTGTCCTACAGATGCTTTCTTTTATGAAATCTCACCTGAGTTCCCATGGATACTGACATGTGTGTTCGTGAAGGCATTTGAGGGCACATGTGCACACGTGCTGAGAGCATGTGCAGGTGAGAAGATAAGTGCACCATACTGGCGGGGAAGTCTTGTGGGTAAGCACAGAGGAATTAGGAGGGGAAGTTGAGAACATCCTTCTCACTTGGAAATGATCAAGCCTGCAATGACAGGGTGCACTGCCAAATGTGGGAAGGGGGCAATTTGAAATTTCGGTCAATGTTGGCCTCGGCCTCATCACACCTTAGCAGCAGGCCCTGTGCCACAGAGGTGTGGCTGGGGGCTGCTGTCCTACGAACAAGCATGTTGGGCTTCCCTTTGCCCCACTTTCCTTTATTAATGGCCCAGGAACACCCTGTGTTATTATCCTATTGTTTACACATACCACACCAGTTCATATTAACTACAACTCTTGTGGCTGAAATGACATAAGCCCCAATTCCAATCAGCAAGAGAAGGAATACAGTTCACGTTTGAACAACATGGTGTTAGGGGCAGGAATTCTCGATTCTCCCTGCAGTTGAAAACTTCACTGTTGACCGCTATATCCACAGCTCCACATCCTGGGATTTATTGGGAAAAAAATCCACATATAAGTAGGCACATGCAGTTCAAGCTTGTGTTGTTCAAGGCTCAAGTATATACAGATGCGTATAATGAACCCACCAAATGGCAGCGATGCAGATGGCCTTGGGAACAATCAGAATTGTGACTCTCCTTGGAAAACTCTCTCTGTTTTGCATCTCTGTTGCTCCTTATGTCAGTTTTATTCTTTCTAGTCAGCTAAGTCCTACCAACAGTCCCATGGCACAGGCAACTCTGAATTCATAACCTTGAACTTACCATATGGTGAATTCAGGTTTCCCATATCAGGTTTACCACCAGTGGTGCTAAAGGAACTTCTTAGCCCAAATTGTTTGAAAAAACTTGAAGAACCCTGGTTCACCTGGCCTGAGTCACATGGCCAACTATAAACCAACCACTATGGCCAAAGATAGGAAATGATTACTGGTCTAGCCTGAGCCACATGCCCGTCCTTGCTGCCAGCTAGGAGGGATTCTATCACTGCTACCCCTTTCCAGAACCAGGCTGGGGTGGGAAGAAGTGGTTTTCCAAAATAATCGATTTCCCATTCCAAGCAGATAAAACAACTCGTCATGCTCATGAGAAAATAAGAGGGAGTTCAAAGTTCTATGTATATCCATAAGATGGACTCTATCAATTATTTCATTTACATCTTCTATCTCCTTAATAATTTTGTGTCCATTTGATTTGTCTTTTACTGAGAGTAGTATATGATAGTCTCCGTTATTACTGTGCCTCTCTCTGTGTTTCCTTGTGTCTCCTCTACATTTTGTCCCATTGGTAGACGCTAGATTTGATTGGCAGCCATTCATTTCCTTCCTTGGGTTCTACTGCTGCCCTTTCTGGCCTCCATCCTCAAATTTCATCCAGTCCTTGCTTTCTGCTTTCAATGTCACAGGTATTATCTGCCGGCCTACTTTGCTCATTCTCTAAAGATGAACACACTACATTGAATAGCAAGCTAACATTTCTTGACCACTTAAGTGCTACGTACTGTGCTAAGTGCATTATCTAATATAATCATCACTGGGACCCTCATTCAGAAGCTTCAATTACCATTCTTCCTTTACATGTGAAGAACCTAAAGCACAGAAACACTAACTTGCCCAAGGGTCACTAAGTTGGCCAATGGTAGAGCCAGGATTTTAACCCAGTCTGGCCCAAGAACTTTGCTCTGTAATGTATGTCAGTTCACAGATAAGACTCAGAACGCACACTAGACCGTCTGCAAGCATTTACCTCAGGAGAGCAGAATGGGAGGGAGTGGGGAAGTGGACAGTGGGGTTCGTCATGTTTTACACTGCAAATGTTTACGTTTGACTTTCTTAAAAGGAAATCATTAGTTGTGTGCTTTTTTTTTTCCCAGTTTTTAAATTGTGGTAAAATATACATAACCTAAAATTTACCATTTTAACCTTTGTGAGTGTATGATTCAGTAGTGTTAAATACATTCACACTGGCATTAAATACACTCAAAACCATCACCACTATCCATCTCGGATTTTTTCTAGCATCCCAAACTGTAACTTGGTATCTACTAAACAATAACTTTGCATTCTCCCTTCTGCCCAGTCCCTGGTAACCATCATTCTAATTTCTATCTTTATCAATTTGACTATTTTATGGTAGCTCATGTAAGTGTAATCATACATTATTTGGTCTTTTGTGACTGGCTTCTTTCCTAGTGTAATTACATTCAAGGTTATTTCATGAATTATATTCATGCTCTAGCATGTCTCAGAATTTAAATCCTTTATAAGGGTGAATAATATTTCACTGTATGCACATACTACAGTTTGTTTATCTATTCATCTGTTGATGGGCGTGTGAGTTGTTTCCACCTTTTGGTTCTTGTGAATGATGCTGCTATGAATAGGAGTGTACATGTAGTTGTGTAATTTTCTAAAACTCTGAAAAACAACACTCAGGGAATTATCCCACTTATGTACGTTATGTGGCTGTGTCTATCATGTACTTGGTAGTTACGTAAATGTGTAGAAAACGATTTGAGAGATGCCCATAAAAAGTTTGTCATCACCTCTAGAATGGGAAAAGAATGGGGTCATCAAGGAAAAGACTGTGACCTTTTTTTCAGGAGCTAGCATGTTACTTTGCACAGGACACGTGCTCAATAAGCAGATATTGGATCATGATAAGGAATATTCCTTTTTTTTTTTTTGTAGGTTTTCCAAGTCTCAAACCAAAAGACTATAAAAAGCCATAGCAGAACTAAGGTGTAATGTGTCAAAAGAACAAATATTTTGGAATCATTCTGATCATAAAAGTGAATTTCATTTGATAGTTCTATCAACTGTTAAGTCTGAAATGAGCCATATATTCGTAGGTCTAGACTTGAGCCAACACCAGCAAATGCAGTTTAAGGATAGCTTTTCAAAACCATAGTGTTGTGAGGACATAGGGAAAGTAGTGAATCTAGGTTCTGGGGTGGAAGCCCTCTGAAGATACCATCAGATGCAGTAGCAGACACGGCCCTCAAGAGAAATGTAAAAATGTACCTGGCTTAAAATATACACTATTCGTTTCTAGATATTTCAATTTTCTAGACCACTGTCCGGAGAAGGTAATGGCACCCCACTCCAGTACTCTTGCCTGGAAAATCCCATGGACAGAGGAGCCTGGTGGGCCGCAGTCTACGAGGTCGCTAAGAGTTGGACACGACTGAAAGACTTCACTTTGACTTTTCACTTTATGCATTGGAGAAGGAAATGGCAACCCACTCCAGTATTCTTGCCTGGAGAATCCCAGGGACGGGGGAGCTTGGTGGGCTGCCGTCTATGGGGTCACACAGAGTCGGACACGACTGAAGTGACTTAGCAGCAGCAGCAGTCCACTGTCTGTTTAGAGAATCCTCAAGCAATTCCTGCTTCTTAACAAAGTCTTCACAAGTAGAAAGTCATCTGTTCATGGCAAGAAGTTGCTGTTACCAAGGGAGTAGAGTGTCCGAAAGTGTACAAATCTCATAATCTGGTAGAGAATGTATACCCCTCCAGAGGCTTTCATTTTTGGGTGGAAAAACAAACCCGGTGTCACCTCCACATTGGGGCCACACAGACCTCACCAGCATTACAAAATCAACGTGCCAAGGGTGCAGAATGTGAAGCTAGAAGCACTCCCAGGCCAGGATCGAGCTCCAGGAGGAAAAAAAAAAAAATTGAGCATACAGCGCAAGGCCCTAGGCTGCCTCTGGTCTCAC
Organism: Bos taurus; assembly: GCF_002263795.3. Taxonomy (NCBI): domain Eukaryota; kingdom Metazoa; phylum Chordata; class Mammalia; order Artiodactyla; family Bovidae; genus Bos; species Bos taurus. The sequence goes on from NW_020192292.1 coordinate 4,869,999, forward strand.
CACGCACACTAGGCCCTTTTGGTCAGAGTCCAGTCCCAGGGAGGTCTGGGGACAGGCCGGGCTTCCACCCGAGCCTGCGGATTCACGGCCTACTCTTCCAGGTGCCTTTATTGGGAGTCTGCCACCAGCTGACTGGGCACCTTTGGTCTAGGAGTATGTCACGGCTGTATATTGTAACCCTGCTTACTTAACTTCTATGCAGAGTACATCATGAGAAACGCTGGACTGGAAGAAACACAAGCTGGAATCAAGTTTGCCAGGAGAAATATCAATAACCTCAGATATGCAGATGACACCACCCTTATGGCAGAAAGCAAAAAGGAACTAAAAAGCCTCTTGATGAAAGTGAAAGTAGAGAGTGAAAGAGTTGGCCAAAAGCTCAACATTCAGAAAATGAAGACCATGGCATTCGGCCCCATCACTTCATGAGAAATAGATGGGGAAACAGTGGAATCAGTGTCAGATTTTATATTTTGGGGCTCCAAAATCACTGAAGATTGTGATTGCAGCCATGAAATTAAAAGACGCTTACTCCTTGGAAGGAAGTTATGACCAACCTAGATAGCATATTGAAAAGCAGGGACATTACTTTGCCAACAAAGGTCCATCTAGTCAAGGCTATGGTTTTTCCAGTGGTCATGTATGGATGTGAGAGTTGGACTGTGAAGAAGGCTGAGCACCGAAGAATTGATGCTTTTGAACTGTGGTGTTGGAGAAGACTCTTGAGAGTCCTTTGGACTGCAAGGAGATCCAATCAGTCCATTCTGAAGGAGATCAGCCCTGAGATTTCTTTGGAAGGAATGATGCTAAAGCTGAAACTCCAGTACTTTGGTCACCTCATGGGAAGAGTTGACTCATTGGAAAAGACTCTGATGCTGGGAGGGATTGAGGGCAAGAGGAGAAGGGGACGACAGAGAAGGAGATGGCTGGATGGCATCACTGACTCCATGGACGTGAGTCTCAGTGAACTCCGGAAGTTGGTGATGGACAGTGAGGCCTGGCATGCTGTGATTCATGGGGTCACAAAGAGTTGAACATGACTGAGTGACTGAAGTGAACTGATCTGACATAGGAAGGGGCCTATAGATCTTGAGAACTATAAGCCAGATCAAGGAACTATCTGAAAATGAACTGACCCCACAGTGTCCACAACACCAGAGAAAGCCCTAGATATATTTTTGCTATTATCATTGTTTTAATTTTTAATTTTTTAATTTTAAGTCCTCAATTACTCATTTAGTTTTCATTTTTATTACCTACTATTACTTTGCAAGAAAAAGGACCCTATTTTTAAAGGAAACTTCATATATATATATATACACACACATATATTATAATTCTTGTGACTTTGTTTTTTTCTTTGATATTGTATTTTTGAGAATCTAACCTCTACTCTAAATTTTTAATCTTTGCTTTTTGGTATTTGTTATCAATTTTGTAGCATTAAGAACCCAATCTTCAGTATCCATTTTTACTCGGAAGTGAGATTAATGGCTTGATTGCTCCCCTCCCTTGGACTCTCCTTTTTCTCCACCAGGTCATCTCTATCTCCTCCCTCCCCCTTCTCTTCTCTGCCCAACTCTGTCAATCTCATTGTGTGTTCTGGGATGTGGAGAACACTTAGGGAACTTATTTCTGGCTAGATCTGTCTGTCTCCTTTTTGATTCCCCCTTATATCCCCTGGGCCACCTCTGTCTCCTTCCTCCCTCTTCTCTTCTCTGTGTAATTCCCTGAATATCTCTGAGGGATCCAGACTGAGGAAAGCACATACAAAACTGCTTACTGGCTGGCTTTCTCTCTCCCCTTTTGATTCTCCCTCTTCTCCTCCTGGTCACCTCTATCTCCCTCCTCCCTCTTCTTTTCTCCATGTAACTCTGTGTACCTCTCCAGGTGTCCCTCACTGTGGAAAAGTTTTCATCATAAATCTAGCTCTCTTCCCATCTGCACTGTATAGACGGAGAAGTCTTGAGGCTACTGTAAGAATAAGACTGAAAACCAGAGGCAGAAGGCTTAAGTCCAAATCCTGAGAACACCATAGAACTCCTGACTCCAGGAAACTTTAATCAATAGGTGCTCATCAAATGCCTCCATACCTACACTGAAACCAAGCACTACCCAAGGGCCAACAAGTTCCAAAGCAACACATACCATGCAAATTCTCCAGCAAAACAGGAACACAGCCTTGAGCTTCAATATACAGGCTGCCCAAAGTCAAACCAAGCCCACTGACATCTCAAAACTCATTACCATACACTCTTGCACTCCAGAGAGAAGAAATCCAGCTCCATCCACCAGAACACTGACACAAGTTTCCCTAACCAGGAAACCTTGACAAGCCAACCATCCAACCCCATCCACAGGGAAGAACCTCCACAATAAAGATGAAACACAAACCGCCAGAATACAGAAAGGCCACCCCAAACCAGGCAATATAAGCAAGATGAAAAGGCAGAGAAATACCCAGCAGGTAAAGGAACAAGATAAATGCCCATCAAGCCAAACAAAAGAGGAAGAGATAGGGAATCTACCTGATAAAGAATTCCGAATAATGATAGTGAAAATGATCCAAAATCTTGAAAACAAAATGGATTTACAGATAAATAACCTGGAGACAAAGATCGAGAAGATGCAAGAAAGGTTTAACAAGGACCTAGAAGAAATAAAAAAAGAGTCAATATATAATGAATAATGCAATAAATCAGATCAAAAACATTCTGGAGGGATCAAACAGTAGAATAATGGAGGCTGAAGGTAGGATTAGTGAGGTAGAAGATAGAATGGTAGAAATAAATGAAACAGAGAAAAAAGAATTAAAAGAAATGAGGACTACCTCAGAGACCTCTGGGACAATGTTAAATGCCCCAATATTCAAATCATAGGAGTCCCAGAAGAAGAAGACAAAAAGAAAGACCATGAGAAAATACTTGAGGAGATAATTGTTGAAAACTTCCCTAAAATGGGGAAGGAAATAGTCACCCAAGTCCAAGAAACCCAGAGAGTTCCAAACAGCATAACCCCAAGGCAAGACACTCCAAGACACATATTAATCAAATTAACAATGATCAAACACAAAGAACAAATATTAAAAGCAGCAAGGGAAAAACAACAAATAACACACAAGGGGATTCCCATAAGGATACCAGCTGATCTTTCAATAGTAACTCTTCAGGCCAGAAGGGAATGGTAGGACATACTTAAAGTGAAGAAAGAAAATAACCTACAGCTCAGATTACTGAAACCAGCAAGGATCTCATTCAAATATGAAGGAGAAATCAAAAGCTTTACAGACAAGCAAAAGCTCAGAGAATTCAGCACCACCAAACCAGCTCTCCAACAAATGCTAAAGGATTTTCTCTTGACAGGAAACACAGAAAGGGTGTATAAACTCAAACCCATGGCAACGGGATCATACTTATCAGTAATTACCTTAAATGTAGGTGGGTTGAATGCCCCAACCAAAAGACAAAGACTAGCTGAATGGATACAAAAACAAGACCCTTATATATGTTGTCTACAAGAGACCCACCTCGAAACAAGGGACCCATACAGACTGAAAGTGAAGGGCTAGAAAAAGATATTCCATGCAAATGGAGACCAAAAGAAAGCAGGAGTAGCAATATTCATTTCAGATAAAATAGACTTTAAAACAGATGCTGTGCAAAGAGACAAAGAAGGACACTACATAATAATTAAAGGATCAACCCAGGAAGAAGATATAACAATTATAAATATATATGCACCCAACATAGAAGCACCACAATATGTAAGACAAATGCTAATAAGTATGAAAGGGGAAATTAACAATGACACAATAATAGGGGGAGACTTTAATAGCCCAATCACACCTATGGATAGTTCAACTAAACAGAAAATTAACAAAGAAACACAAACTTAAATGGTACAATAGACCAGTTAGACCTAATTGATATCTATAGGACGTTTCACCCCAAAACAATGAATTTCACCTTTTTCTCAAGTACACACGGAACCTTCTTAAGGATAGATCACATCCTGGGCCATAAATCTGGCCTTGGCATATTCTAAAAAACTGAAATCATTCCAAGCATCTTTTGTGACCACAATGCAGTAAGATTAGATGTCAATTACAGGAGAAAAACTATTAAAAATTCCAACATATGGAGGCTGAAAATACACGCGGCTGAATAACCAACAAATCACAGAAGAAATCAAAAAAGAAATCAAAATATGCATAGAAACGAATGAAAATGAAAACACAACAACCCCAAATCTATGGGACATTGTAAAAGCAGTGCTAAGGGGAAGGTACATAGCAATACAGGCTTATCTCAAGAAACAAGAAAAAAGTCACATAAATAACCTAACTCTACACCTAAAGCAACTAGAAAAGGAAGAAATGAAGAACCCCAGGGTTAGTAGAAGGAAAGAAATCTTTAAAATTAGGGCAGAAATAAATGCAAAAGAAACAAAAGAGACCATAGCAAAACTCAACAAAGCCAAAAGCTGGTTCTTTGAGAAGATAAATAAAATTGACAAACCATTAGCCAGACTCATCAAGAAACAAAGGGAGAAAAACCAAATTAACAAAATTAGACATAAAAATGGAGAGATCACAACAGACAACACAGAAATACAAAGGATCATAAGAAACTATTATGAGCAACTATATTCCAATAAAATGGACAACTTGGAAGAAATGGACAAATTCTTAGAAAAGTACAACTTTCCAAAACTGAACCAGAAAGAAATAGAAACAATCTTAACAGACCCATTAGAAGCATGGAAATTGAAACTGTAATCAGAAATCTTCCAGCAAACAGAAGCCAAGGTCCAGATGGCTTCACAGCTTAATTTGACCAAAAATTTAGAAAGGAGCTAACACCTATCCTACTTAAACTCTTCTAGAAAATTGCAGAGGAAGGTAAACTTCCAAACTCATTCTATGAGGCCACCATCATCCTAACAGGAAAACCTGACAAAGATGCCACACACACAAAAAGAAAACTACAGGCCAATATCACTGGTGAACATAGATGCAAAAATCTTTAATATAATTCCATCAAACAGAATCCAACAACATATTAAAAAGATCATACATCATGACCAAGTGGGCTTTATCCCAGGGATGCAAGGATTCTTCAATATCCACAAATCAATCAATGTAATACACCACATTAACAAACTGAAAGATAAAAACCATATGATTGTCTCAATAGATGCAGAGAAAGCCTTTGACAAAATTCAACATCCATTTATGACAAAAAAAAAACCCTCCAGAAAGCAGGAATAGAAGGAACATACCTCAACATAATAAAAGCTATATATGACAAACCCACAGCAAACATTATCCTCAATGGTGAAAAACTGAAAGCATTTCTCCTAAAGTCAGGAACAAGACAAGGGTGCCCACTCTCACTACTACTATTCAACATAGTTTTGGAAGTTTTGGCCACGGCAATCAAAGCAGAAAAAGAAATAAAAGGAATCCAGATTGCAAAAGAAGAAGTAAAACTCTCACTATTTGCAGATGACATGATCCTCTACATAGAAAACCTGAAAGACTCCACCAGAAAAATATTAGACCTAATCAATGAATACAGTAAAGTTGCAAGATATAAAATCAACACACAGAAATCCCTTGCATTCCTGTACACTAACAATGAGAAAACAGAAAGTGAAATTAAGGAAACAATTCCATTCACCATTGCAACGAAAAGAATAAAATACTTAGGAATATATCTACCTAAAGAAACAAAAGACCTATATATAGAAAATGATAAAACACTGGTGAAAGAAATCAAAGATGACACAAATAGATGGAGAAATATACCATGTTCATGGATCAGAAGATTCAATATTGTGAAAATGAGTATACTACCCAAAGTAGTCTATAGGTTCAATGCAAATCCCATCAAGCTACCAACGGTATTCTTTACAGAGCTAGGACAAATACTTTCACAATTTGTATGGAAATACAAAAAACCTTGAATAGCCAAAGCAATTTTGAGAAAGAAGAATGGAACTGGAAGAATCAACCTGCCTGACATCAGGCCCTACTACAAAGCCACAGTCATCAACACAGTATGGCACTGGCACAAAGACAGAAATATAGATCAACGGAACAAAATAGAAAGCCCAGAGATAAATCCACACATCTATGGACACCTTATCTTTGACAAAGGAGGCATGAATATACAATGGAGAAAAGACAGTCTCTCTAACAAGTGGTGCTGGGAAAACTGGTCAACAACTTGTAAAAGAATGAAACTAGAACACTTTCTAACACCATACACAAGAATAAAGTCAAAATGGATTAAAGATCTAAACATAAGACCAGAAACTATAAAACTCCTAGAGGAAAACATCGGAGAAGGCAATGGCACCCCACTCCAGTATTCTTGCCTGGAAAATCCCATGGACAGAGGAGCCTGGTAGGCTGCAGTCCGTGGGGTCGCTAAGAGTCGGATACGACTGAGTGACTTCCCTTTCACTTTTCACTTTCACGCATTGGAGAAGGAACTGGCAACTCACTCCAGTGTTCTTACCTGGAGAATCCCAGGGATGGGGGAGTCTGGTGGGCTTCCGTCTATGGGGTCTCACAGAGTCAGACACGACTGAAGCGACTTAGCAGCAGTAGCAGTAGCAGAGGAAAACATAGGCAAAACACTCTCTGACATAAATCACAGCAGGATCCTCTAGGACCCACCTCCCAGAATATTGGAAATAAAAGCAAAAATAAAGAAATAGGACCTAATTAATATTAAAAGCTTCTGCACAACAAAAGAAACTATAAGCAAGGTGAAAAGACAGCCTTCAGAATGGGAGAAAATAATAGCAAATGGAGCAACTGACAAAGAATTAATCTCAAAAATATACAAGCAACTCCTGCAGCTCAATTCCATAAAAATAAACGACCCAATCAAAAAATGGGCCAAAGAACTAAACAGACATTTCTCCAAAGAAGACATACAGATGGCTAACAAATACATGAAAAAGTGCTCAACATCACTTATTATCAGAGAAATGCAAATCAAAACCACAATGAGGTACCATTTCATGCCAGTCAGAATGGCTGCTATCCAAAAGTCTACAAGCAATAAATGCTTGAGAGGGTGTGGAGAAAAGGGAACACTTTTGCACTGTTGGTGGGAATGCAAACTAGTACAGCCACTATGGAGAACAGTGTGGAGATTCCTTAAAAAACTGGAAATAGAACTGCCATACGACCCAGCAATCCCACTGCTGGGCATACACACCAAGGAAACCGAATTGAAAGAAACACATGTACCCCAATGTTTGTTGCAGCACTGTTTATAATAGCCAGAACATGGAAGCAACCTAGATGTCCATCAGCAGAGGAATGGATAAGAAAGCTGTGGTACATATATACAATGGAGTATTACTCGGCCATTAAAAAGAATGTATTTGAATCAGTTCTATTGAGGTGGATGAAACTGGAACCTATATACAGAGTGAGGTAAGCCAGACAGAAAAACACCAATCAGATCAGATCAGATCAGTCACTCAGTCGTGTCTGACTCTTTGCGACCCCATGAATTGCAGCACGCCAGGCCTCCCTGTCCATCACCAACTCCCGGAGTTCACTGAGACTCATGTCCATTGAGTCAGTGATGCCATCCAGCCATCTTATCCTCTGTCGTCCCCTTCTCCTCTTGCCCCCAATCCCTCCCAGAATCAGAGTCTTTTCCAATGAGTCAACTTTTTGCAGGAGGTGGCCAAAGTACTGGAGTTTCAGCTTTAGCATCATTCCTTCCAAAGAAATTCCAGGGCTGAACTCCTTCAGAATGGACTGGTTGGATCTCCTTGCAGTCCAAGGGGCTCTCAAGAGTCTTCTCCAACACCACAGTTCAAAAGCATCAATTCTTTGGCACTCAGCCTTCTTCACAGTCCAACTCTCACATCCATACATGACCACAGGAAAAACCATAGCCTTGACTAGATGAACCTGTGTTGGCAAAGTAATGTCTCTGCTTTTTAATATGCTATCTAGGTTGGTCATAACTTTCCTTCCAAGGAGCAAGCATCTTTTAATTTCATGGATGCAGTCACCATCTGCAGTGAATTTGGAGCCAAGAAAAATAAAGTCTGACACTGTTTCCACTGTTTCCCCACCTATTTCCCATGAAGTGATGGGACCGGATGCCATGATCTTCGTTTTCTGAATGTTGAGTTTTAAGCCAAATTTTTCACTCTTCACTTTCACCTTCATCAAAAGGCTTTTAGTTCCTCTTCACTTTCTGCCATAAGGGTGGTGTCATCTGCATATCTGAGGTTATTGATATTTCTCCTGGCAGTCTTGATTCCAGCTTGTGTTTCTTCCACTCCAGTGTTTCTCATGATGTATTCTGCATATAAGTTAAATAAACAGGGTGACAGTATACAGCCTTGACGTACTCCTTTTCCTATTTGGAACCAGTCTGTTGTTCCATGTCCACTTCTAACTCTTGCTTCCGGATCTGCAAACAAATTTCTCAAGAGGCAAATTAGGTGGTCTGGTATTCCCATCTCTTTCAGAATTTTCCACAGTTTATTGTGATCCACACAGCCAAAGGCTTTGGCATAGTCAATAAAGCAGAAATAGATATCTTTCTGGAACTCTCTTGCTTTTTCCATGATCCAGCGGATGTTGGCAATTTGATCTCTGGTTCCTCTGCCTTTTCTAAAACCAGCTTGAACATCTGGAAGTTCACGGTTCACATATTGCTGAAGCCTGGCTTGGAGAATTTTAAGCATTAATTTACTAGAGTTTAGATGAGTGGAATTGTGCGGTAGTTAGAGCATTCTTTGGCATTTCCTTTCTTTGGGATTGGAATGAAAACTGACCTTTTCCAGTTCTGTGGCCATTGCTGAGTTTTTCAAATTTGCTGGCATATTGAGTGCAGCACTTTCACAGCATCATCTCTCAGGATTTGGAATGGCTCAACTGGAATTCCATCACCTCCACTAGTTTTGTTCGTAGTGATGCTTTCTCAGGCCCACTTGACTTCACATTCCAGGATGTCCGGCTTTAGGTCAGTGATCACACCATCGTGATTATCTGGGTCGTGAAGATCTTTTTTGTACAGTTCTTCTGTGTATTCTTGCCATCTCTTCTTAATATCTTCTGCTTCTGTTAGGTCCATACCATTTCTGTCCTTTATTGAGCCCATCTGTTCATCAAATGTTCCTTTGGTATCTCTGATTTTCTTGAAGCAATCTCTAGTCTTTCCCATTCTGTTGTTTTCCTCTATTTCTTTGCATTGATCGCTGAAGAAGGCTTTTTTATCTCTTCTGGCTATTCTTTGGAACTCTGCATTCAGATATTTATATCTTTCCTTTTCTCCTTTGCTTTTCACAGCTATTTGTAAGGCCTCCCCAGACAGCCATTTTGCTTTTTTGCATTTTTTTCCATGGGGATAGTGTTGATCCCTGTCTCCTGTACAATGTCACGAACCTCATTCCATAGCTCATCAGGCACTCTTATCTATCAGACCTAGTCCCTTAAATCTATTTCTCACTTCCACTGTATAATCATAAGGGATTTGATTTAGGTCATACCTGAATGGTCTAGTGGTTTTCCCTACTTTCTTCAATTTAAGTCTGAATTTGGCAGTAAGTTGTTCATGGTCTGAGCCACAGTCAGCTACTAGTCTTGTTTTTGCTGACTGTATATAGCTTCTCCATCTTTGGCTGCAAAGAATATAATCAATCTGATTTCGGTGTTGACCATCTGGTGATGTCCATGTGTAGAGTCTTCTCTTGTGTTGTTGGAAGAGGGTGTTTGCTATGACCAGTGCTTTTTCTTGGCAAAACTCTATTAGTCCTTGCCCTGCTTCATTCCGTATTCCAAGGCTAAATTTGCCTGTTACTTCAGGTGTTTCTTGACTTCCTACTTTTGCATTCCAGTCCCTTATAATGAAAAGGACATCTTTTTTGGGTGTTAGTTCTAAAAGGTGTTGTAGGTCTTCATAGAACTGTTCAACTTCAGCTTCTTCAGCATTACTGGTTGGGGCATAGACTTGGATTACTGTGATATTGAATGGTTTGCCTTGGAAATGAACAGAGATCATTCTGTCATTTTTGAGTTTGCATCCAAGTACTGCATTTCAGACTCTGTTGTTGACCATGATGGCTACTCCATTTCTTCTGATGGATTCCTGCCCGCAATAGTAGATATAATGGTCGTCTGAGTTAAATTCACCCATTCCAGTCCATTTCAGTTTGCTGATTCCTAGAATGTCGACATTCACCCTTGTCATTTCTTGTTTGACCACTTCCAATTTGCCTTGATTCATGGACCTGACATTCCAGGTTCCTATGCAATATTGCTCTTTACAGCAGCAGACATTGCTTCTATCACCAGTCACATTCACAGCTGGGTATTGTTTTTGCTTTGGCTCCATCCCTTCATTCTTTCTGGAGTTATTTCTCCACTGATCTCCAGTAGCATATTGGGCACCTACTGACCTGGGGAGTTTCTCTTTCAGTATCCTATCATTTTGCTTTTTCATACTGTTCATGGGATTCTCAAAGCAAGAATACTGAAGTGGTTTGCCATTCCCTTCTCCAGTGGACCACATTCTGTCAGATCTCTCCACCATGACCCGTCCATCTTGGGTTGCCCTATGGGCATGGCTTAGTTTCATTGAGTTAGACAAGGCTGTGGTCCTAGTGTGATTAGATTGACTAGTTTTCTGTCAGTATGGTTTCAGTGTGTCTGCCCTCTGATGCCCTCTTGCAACACCTATCGTCTTACTTGGGTTTCTCTTACCTTGGGCGTGGGGTATCTCTTCACGGCTGCTCCAGCAAAGTGCAGCCAATGCTCCTTACCTTGGACGAGGGGTATCTCCTCACCGCCACCCTTTCTGACCTTCAACGTGGGATAGCTCCTCTAGGCCCTCCTGTGCCTGAGCAGCCATGGCCTGGGGTTGGTCCTCCCGCCCACCACCTCTGGCCTCGGGCGTGGAGGCATGGGGTAGCTGTTCCAGCCCGCCCACTGCCCCTGGCCTCGGGCTTAGGTGGGTGGGGTAGCTCCTCCTGACCGCCGCCCCTGGCCTCGGGCTTAAGGGCGTGGGGTATCTCCTCCCGGCCGCCCCCTCCCCGCCCCCGACCTCGGACGTGGGGTAACTCCTCTTGGCCGCCGACCTTCGGGCATGGGGTCCTCCCGGCTTCTGCCCGTGATCTCGGACATTGGGTAGCTCCTGTCCGCTGCGTTTTAGCGTGCCCGTCGCAGCCACCTGGAATTTAGAAAGATGGTAATGATGACCCTGTATGTGAGACAGCAAAAGAGACACAGATGCACAGAAGAGTCTTTTGGACTCTGTGGCAGAGGGCGAGGGTGGGATGATTTGGGAAAATGGCATTGAAACATGTATATTATCATATGTGAAATGAATCGCCAGTCCAGGTTCGATGCATGATACAGGGTTCCTGGGGCTGGTGCACTGGGATGACCCAGAAGGATGGGATGGGGAGGGAGGTGGGAGGGGGGTCCAGGATGGGGAACACGTGTACCCCCATGGTGTATTCATGTCAATGTATGGCAAAACCAATACAATATTGTAAAGTAATTAGCCTCCAATTAAAATAAATAAATTTATACATTTTAAAAGAAGAAACATGTATATTACCATATGTAAAATAGATGACCAGTGAAAGTTCAATGCATCAAGCAGGGCACTCAAAACCAGTGCTCTGGACAACCGAGAGGGATGGAGTGGGAAAGGAGGTGGGAGGGGGGTTCAGGATGGGAGCGTCACATGTACACCCATGGCTGATTCATGCTGATGTATGGCAAAACCCACCACAATATTATAAAGTAACTATCCTTCAATTAAAATAAATAATTTTTAAATAAATAAATAAATAAAAACCACACACACACACACACACAAACCCACCTCAAATCAAGGGTCATCTCCTCCAGGACCCCCCACTTTGAAGAGATAGTCCTTTTGCATGATCTTGTGGCACTGTATCCTGTGACATCACTGCCTGCATATGACATTACACACCCTGTGTGCATGCATGCTAAGTCACTTCAGTCGTGTCCAACGCTGTGTGACCCTGTGGACTGCAGCCTGCCAGACTCCTCTGTCCATGGGATTCTCCAGACAGGAATACTGGGGTGGGTTGCCGTGCCCCCCTCCTCCAGGGGATCTTCCCAACCTAGGGATTGAATCCACATCTCTTACATTGGCAGGCGGGTTCTTTACCACTAGCGACGCCTGGAAAGCCCATTATATACACCGTGCTGTGCTGTGCTCTGCTGTGCTGCTGCTTAGTTGCTCAGTCATGTCTGACTCTGCAACTCCACGGACTGCAGCCCGCCAGGCTCCTCTGTCCATGAGGATTCTCCAGGCAAGAATACTGGCATGGGTTTCCATGTCCTCCTCCAGGGGATCTTCCCAACCCAGGGATTGAACCCAGGTCTCCCACATTACAGGTGGATTCTTTAGTGTCTGAGCCTCCTGGGAAGCCCAAGAATACTGGAATGGTTAGCCTATCCCTTCTCCAGGGGATCTTCCTGACCCAGGAATCAAACCTGGTTCTCCTGCATTATAGGCAGATTCTTCACCAGCTGAGCTACCAGAGAAGCCCCATTACATAACCTAGTGATTGGTTATTTACATGTCTGTCTCTCCCTTTAGATTTCCAACTCTTAAAGGCAGGGACTGTGACTGTCTGAATGCTCATGCTTAACACAAAGCTTCCTGTCACATAGATTTCCAGCATGCTTTTGTTGAAGCAATGAATCGTCGTCCATGCTACCTCTCTCTCCTTCATGCCCTATGGCTTGCCCTTCCTCAAGTCCTACCCACATCAAAAGACATCTCCAATACATTAATTACTCTCCATCTTTACAACTCTGCTTCAAGCCACCATCCTCTATCAGGTGGACCTACATAACAGCCTTCTAATTGTCTAAATTACTTTAACCCTAGCAATCTAGTTCCCATACAAGAGTTGATGGGGTGGGGGCGGGGGTTGGGTCTAAATTGGAGAGCTCATCATGTCACTCACTAGCCAGAAAGTCTTTAGTGGTACCCATTAAAAGCAGCTCAATAAAAAGCTTGAGGGACATTAAAAATCTTAATTTTAGTAAGAAAAATTCCTACAAACTTATACCCCAGGATGATTTAACCTCTAAAACACATTAAGAACTACTATAGGGCTGTAAGGTGACTCCTTAACATTTAATAAAGAAAAATAGTTCTTCAGTATCTAGAGCTAACTCATTTTCTCTGCCTTCTGTGCTTAATAATGCCTCAAACTTTTTGATTTAAATCTGATAGAATATTTGATGTAATGGAGAAATAAAGGATTAAAAGTCTTTTCATAATATTTGTACCCAGGAGCTCATGTGTCACCATGGTGAGATTATGCTGTCAGGATATGACATAGAATGATTATGAAGTCATAGGCCCCTAAAACAAGCTGAGCCATTTTAAATCCAGCAGTTTCCTTGGGAGAGGAAACAGGACAACAAGGTCCTGGACATGAATCTCTTCATTTATGTCCTCCTTTTATCAATTTGGACAAGTAGTTGTTTAGATAGAAATGAAAGCAATGGATCTGCTACTGCAGGTATGTCCCTAACCTTAAAACCTAGAAATTATGATCTATTATGTTAAATGTATTCCAGTACTTAATTAGACAAGCTAGCTGTGTATAAGAAATCTGCTGTTTATTCTACTTTACTATGAGTAGGTCTTCGAGAATTTCTAGGACAACACCTGAAAGTTTTACTTCTGTGTAAACATTCCAAACATAGAAACATGAAGAGTACAGCCTTACTGTCCCCTTTCATTCCCCTTCCCCACCCAATCCACCAACCCCTGCCCCTTCCCCTCCAGCCATACCAGAAAATTCTATGTGAATGAATCTAGCATGGTACCTAACACATAGTAGGTTTCAAGAACTGTGTTTTCTTGTCCCATCCCTTTTCCCACCATACACATTCACACACACATCAACACTCCAGTGCATTCACACATTCAAATACCTAGGTAATGGGTTGAACAAGCCATGACGTGGGGTAACCTAGGTAATTATACTGATTAGCCAAAGACAGCTCCCAGATTTGGCTTGTAGACTGTGGCTGGCTGGGGAGGTGATAGAGGGAGGAATTTGGCAGTGGTTATCATGCTTAAAGAAATAATTGATGATGAGATTTGACTTGGATCTGCAGTAACAAACCCCCATCAAAATGGAAGCAAACTTGGTTCCCAAGCACATTTTCTAATGATACATGTTCTTTCATAGTAACTACACATGCTGAATTCAAGCAGACCAAACTGCAGGAATTACGGCGACGTCTACTCATTATTGTAATTGGTACCCTTATCACTGGCTATATGGTCTCGTGTACCTGCTTGCTTCACTATAGCTGTGATAGCGAGGAAGCCCATACAGCAGCCAAGTAAGTCTTACACCTTTGAATAAAAGTACAAGGTTGTGGGGAGGCACGCGTTCTTCACTATACTCTATAACTGTGAGAGCGGGGAAGTCCCCAAAGCAGCAACATTAAGTCTTACACCTTTGAACTAAAAATACAAAGTGGCCGGGTGTAGGGGTGAGGTGAGGAGGTGGGTGTGCATGCGCATGAGGAACTGTACCTGCACACGCATGCGCACTCACACGTAAGCGGGTTCACTGTTCTTTTGTTACTTACCATTAACTTGAGACTTCAGAAGAGCTACCAACATCTTGTGGGCTGGATATGTTCACTTAAATGAAGCTCTTAAATTATCTCAAGTACATTATCAACTTTAGCCAAAACTATCTCCTATTCAGGGTTCACTTGAGCCCCAGGCTGCTAATTTCATTGTAAGTTGAGTCTATGAAAAGAGGGAATGACTATCAAAATAAGACAGAATCAAAATCTTCTCAGGGGAGAAGGAGTTGGGTCTCTGCATTCCAAAGATAGTAACACATTTTGGATAATCTATCATTTTGAGATGTAATAACATGAAAAATTTTCAACTGTGTTCAGTGATTCTAGTCCCTGGCTTTAATATAGGAGGATTAGGCTGGCACTTGATATACCAGGTCTCTAAAAATTTCCCAATCCAAGGACTGGTGACTGAAATATACCACTGTTCTATTCCTTCAGTTTTAGAGTTAGCTTGTGAGGATTAATATGTATGGTTACAAACCTTGATGGTGTAAATATGATAGGAAAACAATGAATTTGGTCTAAGACTTTTTTATGTGACAGGTTGTGACATTTGTGCCTCAGTTGCATATCAACTTGTGGCTTTTTTGTAAAAACTATAATTTCTGGATTAGATAAATTCTCTCTCTCCCTCTCAACAGTAGATTTGAAACAAGTTTGTGTCATTGCGTATATAGACTATATGGTTATCCACTGTGGTTGAAACAGCAAAATTAAGAAAAAGAAAAAGAAAAAGCATTCAACACGAGTTCAAACCTGTAACCTGACTCATAGTTTTCACCACACTCTGATTCTTACTGTGTTCAATTTTCCTGCTAGAGCCACAAAAAGACCACAAGTCTAAATTGACACAATAGCCCGTATTTTCTGGTAACAGCAATCTTACTCCTCTGATTTAAATTGTCATATTCCAAATCCTCTGTATTTTCAGGGACAAGAAAGAAGATATCACCATCAAGGCATCCAGGTCATCTAAAATATCATTTACTGACTCCAAGTCACCGACTGCTGGTCTGGGTGATCCAGAAAGACAATCCGTGGTATCCAGAATAGATAAGTCATCTGGGCCCTCAAGTCCACGAAAAGTTCCTTCAAGTGCAGAAAAGTTAGTCAGGCCCTCGAGTCAAAAAAAACCATCCAAGCCATCAGCTCCCAAAAAAGTGTTAGGATCACCCCCCCAGGAAAAGTTGCATAGAACACGCAGTCCAAAAAAGGCACATAGGCAGGCTCATGCCCATAAGCCAGTCAGTCAGGTCAGTCCATCCTATCCAGAGAAGGCCATCAAGTCAACTTGGCCACCAAGTCTACAGTGTCGGGCCAAGCCAACCAAAACTCCTCTACCCTATCCAAAGAATCAAAGCTTCCCTGAGCAATCAAGTGTAGATAAACTGACCAAACGCCAGAGATATCTTAAACTAAAATGCCCAGCTAGTGCAGGTAGGGCAGAAATATTATCTAGGCCTCATCCAGTGAAGTTTTGTCGATGCTACAAGGAAAAGTGCCTTGTTTGCAGAGCTGTTTCTGAGCCGTTCATCACTCATGTTTCAGACGCAAATAAAAAGCATGTTCCAGTTCCACTGTTTTCACGCGAATTGAAGCACTTTTACAAGTCATATAAAAAGAAACAACCCAAATACAACACACTGTATGGCAACATGAGTGACAGTGATATCACAACATACAACAGTGATGGTGAGAGTGACAGGGAGGTGATTATAATGTGCAATATAAAATGCAAGGAAGACATCTATAAAAACTCCCGAAATAATTAAGGGATCAAAAGAAAGACCACCGATGCAGAAGAAGCAAGCTTCTATCAATTATTATATGCTCACCATATTTAAGAACCTGGTAGAGGAAAACTCCACTTGGTATCACTATTGAGATTAGACTTATATCCATCTCGAGGCAATTTACTTGAAAAATAGTAAATAAATGTGTGACATAACAACTGATTTTGTTGTAATTATTATTGTATTTTAGAGGTATAAATCTCTTTGGGAAGTATCTTAGATCTACTTGGGCAAATTCTGGGAGATGGTGAGGGACAGGGAAACCCAGCCTGCTGCAGTCCATGGGGTCGCACAGAGTTGGACACGACTTGATGCCTGAACAACAACAATGTAGATCTGGTCACTTGGATGGGCTTCCCAACTGGTGCAGTGGTAAAGAATCCACCTGCCAATGGAAGAGATGTGGGTTTGATCCCTGGGTTGGGAAGATCCTTTGGAGGAGGAAATAGCAACCCACTCCAGTAGTCTTGCATGGGAAATTCCATGGACAGAGGAGACTGAAGGGCTACAGTCGATGGGGTCGAAAAGAGTTGGACACAGGCACACGCTTAAATGCGAACCAGTCACACACACACACACACACACACACAAATATAGAAAGGGATTGCAAGATGGGTACCCTGGGCTCCTCTTCCCCTTGGATTAGCCCTCAATTGAAGTCTCAACCCAACTATCTTTTAAATTTTGACAGAGTGTCCTCACAGTTTAAGACTGTCTTTCTCTGGTGCCCAGTGTGTGGCGGAAATGGTTCTGTGTGCTTGATTCTGGCTGCATTGGGGAAATTCCTGATAGTTATTTCCTTTTTTAAAACATATTTATTTGACCATGCCAGTTCTTAGTTGTGGCATGCAAACCCTTGGCTGCAGCATGTGATTCTCTGACCAGGGATAGAACCCAGACCCCCTGCATTGGGAGTGTGGAGTTTTAGCCACTGAACCACCAGGGAAGTCCCAATACTCATTTCTAATACCACTGCCTCTGATGACTGCTACCAAAGTAAGGGTCCAGGCTCCAGCCCCCACTCTCAAGGTTTTTGATTCTTTTGGTTACCCTTCAAATTGATAAAGAGAGTTTGCCCTGTTGTGCATTCTCAGAATGGCCCAGATAGAGGTCGGATATCTACCCATTTTCTTCACAGGGTACCTTCTTACTTAGAATCCAGAGGGCTGGGAGGCCAGGGGAAAACCTTGGAGTTATATTTTCTAGCTTCCTCACTGATGAGAGGTTATCCCTGCCCACTTCCAAGAGCATGGTTCAGAAAAACAGACAAAATCCTGCAGTCCCAGCCTATACTCTAGTACAGTGAGGTCAGTCCCCTGTCACATTCAGCAGGGTCAGTTAAATTCCATAGCTAGCATATATTGGATGTGTACTACTTGCCAGACATTGTACTAGTCCCTTTATGTCTGGGATATCTGAAGGCCACCCTCCCCTCAATTTTACTGATTTAGAAAAAGGACTCACAAGACTCAAAAGCAGATTATAGTCATGGCTGAGGTTTATTAGAGCAAAAATATACAAATCAAGAGCAACAGGAAAAAGACTTCTTTTTGGGTGAATCAGAGAGGTTGGACATGTGCTTTTGAGTACTTGCCCCTCTGGGGCCACCTAGGACATTCTCTCTTCTCTAGCAATAATCTAGAGGCATGTGTGCAACACGGCTCTGCCCAGGGAAGCCTCAGCATCTGAGGCTTTTATGGAGAACAGATTCCATAGGTACATCATGCTCCATGACCAGACATGGCAAGTGAAACTCAGGATCCCAACAATGACACCAGATGCACATTATCGATGTTGATGTTTGTGCCAAGCAATCAGGTGAACAAAACATGATCATCAACCAATTAACATTAGAACATTCCCCCTGGGTTGACCAATAGTCAAATCATGGTTTCCAGTTCCCTTGACATACAAGGACCAAACAACCAGACCTGCTGTGTTAACACTTTCCTCACATTCACATATTTTATTTAATCCCCAACAGTCCCCTATTATATGGACTACCATATGAGTTAACCGATGCTCTGTAACATATAGTAAGATCACATCTAGCAATTGATTGAATCAAGATATGAATCTATGACTGACTTAAGTTCAAATTTTCATTATGCTGTACTGCCTTCTCACTTTCAGTTTCTGGGGTATGTGTTTATTCTCAGATCACCCAGTCCACTGGCATCAGCAAAGCCCTTACCTGACTTTTAATCAATCTGGACCATCCTCCTAACTTACCAGGAGCATATAAATATGTTGCTTTTTAAACCACACTTAATTATAGAGTAGGAGTCTACAGAATATTTGAAGCTCATTCAACGTGAAAAATTCTAGGTGCATTAGTATGGGGCTTCACACATAAAAACAATATAAAATATGTAAAAAGAAAACATGTACCCTGAGTTAGAGAAGAAATATTCCAAAAAAGAAAAAATAATAATTTTTTTTACCAGTCAAATCTTCCACAAGTGAATACCTAAAAGAACTCGTCTCACTTCAAAGGATAGTTTTTGACACTTCTTGGCAATGTCCTGGTTTAAGTAAGAGGGCTCTGAATCTCTGTTTGCTAGCCTTCTTGCAACATTGTCTTACCTGTCATGATACCTTTCTTCTGTCTGGCTCCCATTTTATATTTCCGGGTTCAGCAAGTGTCAGGGCTGTGTGTCAGTCAGTCCTTGGCTTCCTTACATTTCCGGCCACCAGGGGTCGCTGTGAAGCCAGTTTCAAACGTGGTCCTTCCCTCTAAGACCATCAGCGCTGTGTTTCCCTTTCATCCACATTCCTTACCTTCATCTCCAAAACTCATAGCTTGTTCCTGTCTATGGAACTAAAATCGTTAGTTCTTCAGTCATGTCCAACTCTTTCTGGCTCCGTGGATTGTAGCCCACCTTGCTTCTCTATCGACGGAATTCTCCAGGCAAGAATACTGGAGTAGGCAATCATTCCTTTCTCTAGGGGATCTTCCAGACCCAGGGATCCAACTCAGGTCTCCAGCATTGCAGGCAGATTCTTTACCATCTGAGCTACCAGGGAAGCTCTGGGGTCACAGAGAGTCGGACACAACTGAGTGACTAACACAACAATAACAATGGAACTGAAATTAATTATATTTTGCTCCTTTTATTCAGTAAGTTCAGTTCAGTTCAATCGCTCAGACCTGTCCAACTCTTTGTGATCCCTTGGACTGCAGCATGCCAGGCTTGCCTGTCCACCACCAAATCCAGGAGCTTACTCAAACTCATGTCCATCGAATGGGTGATTCCATCCCACCATCTCATTCTCTGTCGTCCCCTTCTCCTCCCGCCTTCAATCTTTCCTAGCATCAGAGTCTTTTCATGAGTCAGTTCTTTGCATCAGGTGGCCAATGTATTGGAGCTTCAGCTTCAGTATCAATCCTTCCAAGGAATATTCAGGACTGATTTCCTTTAGGATTGACTGGTTAGATCTCCTTGACTGGTTGAATCTCACTTTATTCAATAAAGTGCTTTCTAAAAACCTATCCCTTAAAATAAAGTGCAAAAATGCAGATTTCAAACATTTCCAACATGTATTTCTACATGAAATTCTATAAGCATGGAAGTACACAACATTGTAAATCAACTTTACTTCAATTAAATTTTTAAAAATTAAGCTTTTAAAATTTAAAAAATTTAAGAAATTATATACACAATGGAATATTACTCAGCTATAAAAGGAATGCATTTGAGTTAGTTCTAATGAGGTGGATGAAACTTGAGTTTATTATACAGAGTGAAGTAAGTCAAAAATAGAAAGACAAATACTGTATAGTAACACATACATGCGGAATCTAGAAAGATGGTACTGATGATCCTACATGGAGGGCAGCAAAGGAGACACAGATGTAAAGGACAGACTTTTGGATTCAGTGGGAGAAAGAGAGGGTGGGATGATTTGAGAGAACAGCATTGAAACATATACATTACCATATGTAAAATAGATAGCCAGAGTGCGTTTGAGGTATGAGGCAGGGCCAGGGCACCTAAAGCAGGTGCTCTGTGACAACCTGGAGGGATGGAGTGGGGTGGGAGTTGGGAGGGGGTTTCAGGAGGGAAGGGACACAAGTATCCCTATGGCCAATTCATGTTGCTATTTGACAAAAACCATCACAATACTGTAAAATAATTATTCTCCAATTAAAATAAAGGCATAAATTTTTTAAAAAGAAATTATAGAAACATGTAGCTGAAAGGATGCTTAGAAATCCTCTCTTCTATCTCCTGTGGGGAGAGGGGGCTGTGAAGAGCTGAAGGAATGCTCACTCAGCTAGAAGACTACGTTTTACCAGGCTAACAGGGTTGAGGATGCTAGCTCGCTGTGGCATGTGCCTGGTCGGCAGATCTTTAAGTGGCAACAGAGAAGTGCTACACCAGATGAGGGATATTTAAAAGTCTCCAGTTTTATCAACTCTCAAAATCCTCCAGTCCCTGCCACATCGTGAAATTCCTAAGAATTACAAGCAACAAAGGAAGGGAACTAGAAGTAGGAATAAAGTTTTCTGAGAGCTTCAGTCAAATATCTCCTTAAAGGCAACCTATATCAGTTCAGGTCAGTCCAGTTCAGTCGGGCAGTCATGTCTGACTCTTTGCAACCCAATGAATCACAGCACGCCAGATCTCCCTGTCCATCACCAACTCCCGGAGTTCACTCAGACTCACGTCCATCGAGACAGTGATGCCATCCACCCATCTCATCCTCTGTCGTCCCCTTCTCCCCCTGCCCCCAGTCCCTCCCAGCATCAGAGTCTTTTCCAATGAGTCAACTCTTCGCATGAGGTGGCCAAAGTACTGGAGTTTCAGCTTTAGCATCATTCCTTGCAATGAAAACCCAGGGCTGATCGCCTTCAGAATGGACTGGTTGGATCTCCTTGCAGTCCAAGGGACTCTCAAGAGTCTTAGCCAACACTACAGTTCAAAAGCATCAATTCTTCGATGCTCAGCTTTCTTCACAGTCCAACTCTCACATCCATACATGACCACTGGAAAACCATAGGCTTGACAAGATGGACCTTTGTTGGCAAAGTAATGTCTCTACTTTTCAATATGCTGTCTATGTTGGCCATAAGTTTGCTTCCAAGGAGTAAGCATCTTTTAATTTCATGGCTGCAGTCACCATCTGCAGTGATTTTGGAGCCCCAAAAAATAAAGTCTGACACTGTTTCCACTGTTTCTTCATCTATTTCCCATGAAGTGATGGGACACATGCCATGATCTTCGTTTTCTGAATGTTGAGCTTTAAGCCAAATTTTTCACTCTCCACTTTCACTTTCATCAAGAGGGTTTAAGTTCCTCTGCACTTCCTGCCATAAGGGTGGTGTCATCTGCATATCTGAGGTTATTGATATTTCTCCCAGCAATCTTGTTCTAGCTTGTGCTTCTTCAAGGCCAGCGTTTCTCATGATGTACTCTGCATAGAAGTTAAATAAGCAGGGTGACAATATACAGCCCTGACGTACTCCGTTTCCTGTTGGGAACCAGTCTGTTGTTCCATGTCCAGTTCTACTGTTGCTTCCTGACCTGCATATAGGTTTCTCAAGAGGTAGGTCAGGTGTTCTGGTATTCCCATCTCTTTCAGAATTTTCCACAGTTTATTGTGATCCACACAGTCAAAGGCTTTGGCATAGTCAATAAAGCAGAAATAGATGCTTTTATGGAACTCTCTTGCTTTTTCGATGAACCAGCATATGTTGACAATTTGATCTCAGGTTCCTCTGCCTTTTTTAAAACCAGCTTGAACATCTGGAAATTCACGGTTCATGTATTTCTGAAGACTGGCTTGGAGAATTTTGAGCATTACTTTACTAGCCTGTGAGATGAGTGCAACTGTGTGGCAGTTTGAGCATTCTTTGGCATTGCCTTTCTTTGGGATTGGAATGAAAACTGACCTTTTCTAGTCCTGTGGCCACTGCTGAGTTTTCCAAATTTGCTGGCATATTGAGTGCAGCACTTTCACAGCATCATCTTTCAGGATTTGGAATAGCTCAACTGGAATTCCATCACCTCCACTAGTTTTGTTCGTAGTGATGCTTTCTAAGGCCCGCTTGACTTCACATTCTAGGTTGTCTCGCTCTAGGGGAGTGATCACACCATCGTGATTATCTTAGTCTTGAACATCTTTTTTGTAGAGTTCTTCTGTGTATTCTTGCCACCTCTTCTTAATGTCTCTGCTTCTGTTAGGTCCATTCCATTTCTGTGCTTTATCGAGCCCATCCTTGCATGAAATGTTCCCTTGGTATCTCGAATTTTCTTGAAGAGATCTCTAGTCTTTCCCATTCTGATGTTTTCCTCTATTTCTTTGCATTGATCACTGAGGAAGGCTTTCTTATCTCTCCTTGCTATTCTTTGGAACTCTGCATTCAGATGCCTATATCTTTCCTTTTCTCCTTTGCTTTTCACTTCTCTTCTATTCACAGCTATTTGTAAGGCCTCCCCAGACAGCCATTTTGCTTTTTTTGCATTTCTGTTCCATAGGGATGGTCTTGATCCCTGTCTCCTGTACAATGTCACGAACCTCCATCTATATTTCATCAGGCACTCTATCAGATCTAGTCCCTTAAATCTATTTCTCACTTCCACTGTATAATCATAAGGGATTTGATTTAGGTCATACCTGACCTAAATGGTCTAGTGGTTTTCCCTACTTTCTTCAATTTAAGTCTGAATTTGGCAATAAAGTGTTCATGATCTGAGCCACAGTCAGCTCCGAGTCTTGTTTTTATTGACTGTATAGAGCTTCTCCATCTTTGGCTGCAAAAAATATAATCAATTTCATTTCGGTGTTAACCATCTGGTGATGTCCATGTGTAGTCTTCTCTTGTGTTGTTGGAAGTGGGTGTTTGCTATGAGCAGTGCATTTTCTTGGCAAAACTCTATTAGTCTTTGCCCTGCTTCATTCCATGTTCAAAGGCAAAAGTTGCCTGTTACTCCAGGTGTTTCTTGACTTCCTACTTTTGCATTCCAGTCCCCTATAATGAAAAAGACATCTTTTTTGGGTGTTAGTTCTAAAAGGTGTTGTAGGTCTTCATAGAACCATTCAACTTCAGCTTCTTCAGCGTTACTGGTTGGGGCATAGTCTTGGATTACCATGATATTGAATGGTTAGCCTTGGAAACGAACAGAGATCATTCTGTCGTTTTTGAGATTTCAAAAGTACTGCATTTCAGACTCTTTTGTTGACCATGATGGCTACTCCATTTCTTCTGAGGGATTCCTGCCCTCAGTAGTAGATATAATGGTCATCTGAGTTAAATTCACCCATTCCAGTCCATTTTAGTTTGCTGATTCCTAGAATGTCGACATTCACTCTTGCCATCTCTTGTTTGACCACTTCCAATTTGCCTTGATTCATGGACCTGACATTCCAGGTTCCTATGCAATATTGCTCTTTACAGCATTGGACCTTGCTTCTATCACCAGTCATATTCACAGCTGGGTATTGTTTTTGCTTTGGCTCCACCCCTTCATTCTTTCTGGAGTTATTTCTCCACTGATCTCCAGTCACATATTGGGCACCTACTGACCTGGGGAGTTTCTCTTTCAGTATCCTATCATTTTGCCTTTTCATACTGTTCATGGGGTTCTCAAGGCAAGAATACTGAAGTGGTTTGCCATTCCCTTTTCCAGTGGACCACTTTCTCTCAGACCTCTCCACCATGACCTTCCCATCTTGGGTGGCCCCATGGGCATCACTTAGTTTCATTGAGTTAGACAAGGCTGTGATCCTAGAGTGATTAGATTGGCTAGTTTTCTGTGATTATGGGTTTCAGTGTGTCTGCCCTTTGATGCCCTCTTGCAACACCTACCATCTTACTTGGGTTTCTCTTACCTCGGAAAAGGGGTATCTCCTCACTGCCACCGCTCCTGACCTTGAATATGGAATAGCTCCTCCAGGCCCTCCTACGCAGGCACAGCCACCACTCCTTGGACGTGGGGTTGCTCCTCCCGGCCGCTGCCCCTGACCTTGGACGTGGGGTAGCTCCTCTCAGCCATTCCTGTGCCGTCGCAGCCTGGCACTCTCTGCCGCTGCCCTGACCTTGGACATGCGATAACTCCTCTTGACCGCCACCCCTCGGACATGGGGTCTTCCTGGCTTCTGCCCCTGACCTCGGAAGTGGGGTAGCTCCTCTTGGCTGCGCTATGTGCCTGTGTGTTAAGGCTTAGATATGGTCAATTAAATCCTCCAACCCCACTGAAGGCACACACACACACAAGCTGCTAAATGGTCATACCAGTAGAATACAGATCTTTGACCCATTGACATCATACCAGTGCTAGATTGGTTAGGGTTACCTCTAACTTGTTAACATGTATGACCTTAAATTCATGGGACTCCCAGGCTACACCTTCGTATCCATCCCTGTAGATGTGAAGGCCATAAATTAGTGCCACAAATCCACTGAGTTCCATACCAATCACACTCTCTAAGGGTAATAATAGACATAGTTCATAAAGCACCCAACCTTGTTTCATAATTACCAGGTTGATCATTGTTAATATGATTTAATCCTTCCCAACGTAGAGGAGCTTTTAAACTTAAATGACCATAGTCTGCTGTTAACCATGTAGATCTACCCCATAATTGTGGGAATTTTACTTTTCATAGATGAGAGGTTAATTTTTTAATGGAGACTTAGCTCGTCACTCCCTTTGAGTTTAAATCACCCTAAGAGTAATCTTAAATCTATGGCCAGGATCACAACAGGTATTATTAACTGGCCAGGTGAGAGAATCCCATCTAGTAATATTATGAAGATAGAACAGGACTGAACACTCATCTAAAATAAATTTCCTTGTGAGTATCCCTAGAGAACAGAAATCCACCAAGGTAATCCAGAAGTACTAGACACAGGTAACTGGCCACAACCGAACAATTGGATTGCGTTTTAAACTAGCATAGAATCATGTCCATGATAGAAAATTTTGATTAATAGGCATAGGTCCAAGGAATCAAGAAAACATTATAAATGATCATAAAAGTCAGATCAGCATCTTGGGCAAGCTGTCTGCTTCTGATGTCATCTTCTTCTCATCCTAGGGTAGTGTGCTACTGCTGAGTCACTTCAGTCGTGTCCGACTCTGTGCGACCCCAGAGATGGCAGCCCACAAGGCTCCCCCGTCCCTGGGATTCTCCAGGCAAGAACACTGGAGTGGGTTGCCATTTCCTTCTCCAATCCATGAAAGTGAAAAGTGAAAGTGAAGTCGCTCAGTCGTGTCCGACTCTTAGCAACACCATGGACTACAGTCTACCAGGCTCCTCCATCCATGGGATTTCCCAGGCAAGAGTACTGGAGTGGGTTGCCATTTCCTTCTCCCTAGTGTAGTATAGTTTCCTCTGTTTGAGCACTGTTTTAAGGTGAGTTTGAGGTCAGCAGGCCTCTCTATGGACCAGTCCAGCTTAGGGGCCTTTTGGAAGTGGGAGTTAACCCAAGAGTCAATTTCCCTTCAATTTCACTGGGCATGAGCTAGTTAAGAGTTCCTGATGGAAAGGTCCTTCCATCCAGGCTGGAGACAGTTCCTTAAATTATATCTTCTTCCAGTCTTGATTGAAGGTCATGTGTGAGGCACCTGATCTTCATTTAAAGACAGATTACTGAGATAAGCTTCAGAAACAACCCTAGAGTGTCCTTTAATAATTCAATTTTACTTTAGTATACCCTAACAGCAAAGAACCATCAAGAAAATGAGTCTTAGTAGATACAGACCTCCATCAACAAACTAGGATTTAACATTCATTGAAACATCTCTTTCTACCTAAACTCACTGTCATTTTTACCAAATATAACCAAATTGAGACCTGTTTGTAATATAGGTCTGCTCTCAATAAACTTGGCCTGATGACTTATATAACCATAATTGGTCATAGACTTCTTTGCTTTGCTGAGACTTTTATAGAGTCTCAGACTGAACTTTTAAAATAAGAGCTTTCAGGGCTAGGAAAGTCATGCCAAAGGCTTATCACAGATTTTGCCTAACAGATCTAAGTAAACTCCTCCCTTCTCAAGGTCTCCAAAATTCCTTGAGATTTCTGTACCTGTTATTGAGATAATCTTCCTAACTTATCTGATAAATTTACTGGAAACTAAGGGTTTCCAAGCTCTGGAGGGTTCAGATAGAGAGAAAATATTAAATGTTTCAATTTGTTTATAAAATATAACTTTACCAAATTACTGTCATAATTCATTTGAGGGGAAGGTTTTTTTTACACCTGGAAAACACAGATTCAAATCAGTAATTTTTCAGAGAGAAACCATAAAAGTTATAAGCATATTCATCAGTTCATTCAGTCCTTTTGTTAAACTTTGTGAAGTCATCAGCTTTTCTATTAGAATTTTTACACAGTTCAAAAACTGGTATTTATCCAAAAGTCCTTTTTATAAATCTTCTTGAAGAGGCAAAACATGGTTAGTGCTATGAGAATATTTTGACATAGTAACTAGAATTATGCCTGGTAACATTTTACCCAAACATATCAGAATTTTAGGAACTTTATACAGTTTCTAGTGTATCTATATTAATAATATTTACCATACAATATAACCCGAGACTTATTGCTAACTTGACAATACCCTCCATGTAACTCTATATACAAAATGAACTTAATTAGTGTAATATCTCTCTCTGGGATGTTGCAGGGCCCTCTGAAGCATCCCAAAGTTAGCTAGAAATCTTCTTCTTTAGAATGATTTAGGAAGTTTTGTGAATAAATATCAAAAAGTTTTAGAACACTCAGTCAGATGGGATTATAGGTCAGGGTGAAACAATACTATTAACTTAGCCAAAGTAACAATAAGGGATTTCAGAACAGATCACTTAAGAGATAAAGAAACTTAAATCTATTATCAGTTCAGTTCAGTTCCATTGCTCAGTCGTCTCCAACTCTTTGAGATCCCATGAACTGCAGCACACCAGGCCTCCCTGTCCATCACAAACTCCCGGAGTTGACTCAAACCCACGTCCATTGAGTCGGTGATGCCATCCACCCATCTCAATCTCTGTCGTTACCTTCTTCTCCTGCCCTCAATCTTTCCCAGCATCAGGGTCTTTTCAAATGAGTCAGCTCTTCACATCAGGTGGCCAAAGTACTGGAGTTTCAGCTTCAGCATCAGTCCTTCCAATGAACACCTAGGACTGCTCTCCTTTAGGATGGATTGGTTGGATCTCCTAGCAGTCCAAGGGACTCTCAAGAGTCTTCTCCAACACCACAGTTCAAAAGCATCAATTCTTCTGTGCTCAGCTTTCTTTATAGCCCATCTCTCACATACATACATGACCACTGGAAAAACCCTAGCTTTGACTAGATGGACCTTTGTTGGCAAAGTAATGTCTCTGCTTTTTAATATGCTGTCTAGGTTGGTCATAATTTTCCTTCCAAGGAGTAAGCGTCTTTTAATTTCATGGCTGCAGTCACCATCTGCAATGATTTTGGAGCCCAGAAAAATAAAGTCAGCCACTGTGTCCACTGTTTCCCCATCTATTTGTGATGAAGTGATTATCAAAGGCAGTTCAATACACCAATACAGTAGAATACACCAGTTCAATACACCAATACAATATACAGTATACTAACGCATATATATGGAATATAACACACACACACACACACACACACACATATATATAAAACGCATATATATGGAATATAGAAAGATGGTAATGATAACCCTGTATGTGAGACAGCAAAAGAGACACAGATATATAGAACAGTCTTTTGGACTCTGTGGGAGAGGAAGAGGGTGGGATGATTTGGGAGAATGGCATTGAAACATGTATAATATCGTATGTGAAACGAATTGCCAGTCCAGGTTCAATGCATGATACAGAATGCTCGGGGCTGGTGCACTGGGTTGACCCAGAGGGATGGTATGGGGCGGGAGGTGGGAGCGGGGTTCAGGATGGGGAACACGTGTACACCTGTGGCAGATTCATGTTGATGTATGGCAAAACCAATACAATATTGTAAAGTAATTAGCCTCCAATTAAAATAAATGAATTTTTTTAAAGAGTCTTCTCCAACACCGCAGTTCAAAAACATCAGTTCTTCAGCACTCAGCTTTCTTTATAGTCCATTTCTCACATCATACATGACCACTGGAAAACCCATAGCCTTGACTAGATGGACCTTTGTTGGCAAAGTAATGTCTCTACTTTTTAATACGCTGTCTAGTTTGGTCATAACTTTCTTTCCAAGGAATAAGCCTGTTTTAATTTCATGGCTGTAATCACCATCTGCAGTGATTTTGGAGCCCAGAAAAATAAAGTCAGCCACTGTTTCCACTGTTTCCCCATCTATTTACCATGAAGTGATTATCAAAGACAGTTGAATGTCTGAAGACATGGTGTCCTCTTAACAGAGAGAAAAGCTAAATTCAAATTTTTGCACCAGCTTACTTTACTTAAAAGGTAAACTTAATTAACTTTATTTTAAACTTAGTCCTAACCATATACAAAACTCTTTCCTCATGCTTCACTTTTCACAAACCTTATCACTTTCTGTACCCATTACTGTATTCTTCCATCCTGAAAAGCCACCTGTAAGTCACGCTTGCTTCCTTTTCCTTCACAAAATTTAATTCCATTCCTCATACCTTCTTCACCGAAAACACACTTCCTACTTCCTTTAACCATCCAAGAACTGACTTTTATATTAGCATTTTAGACATTGGTGAGCATAAATACAAGTGATAATTTCTAAAACCTTCATTTTAGGATGGCACCAAAGATCACTTCTTTTTAATCCCAAATCTCTTTAGTTTCTCTTTAAGAGTGTTTGGTAATAAATGTTTCAAAACCTTATTTTATTTGGAAATGACTTAAGCTTCCAACATTTAGTTTAGCAGAACCCTTAGAAGTTCAAGTTACCCCAATCTGGATAGACTATTTTAGACAGACATTCCAAAAGCATAATTATTCTTAATAGAGTCGACTAAAGGCTCATATCTCATTTACATTTTTTAGAAGCTTCTTCACTCAGCCAGTAATTTCCTTGCTGACAAACTTGTAACAGATATAATAATATTTAACTTATGTTAAACTTAGGTACAATGAAAATATTCTGCTTAATGTTAAGTACTCTTAGAGATGTCTGCATTATTTAGATCAACAAATAAACATTAATATCAGGTGTTTAATACTGAATATTTCCCAGTTCACATGAACCTGAAATTCAGTTAGGATAATTTCTCTTGTATTTAGAATTATTTGATTTGTAAGCACTTACTTTTTTGTTTGTTTGTTTGTTTTTAAATTTTATTTTATTTTTAAACTTTACAATATTGTATTAGTTTTGCCAAATATCGAAATGAATCCACCACAGGTATACCTGTGTTCCCCATACTGAACCCTCCTCCCTCCTCCCTCCCCATACCCTCCCTCTGGGTCGTCCCAGTGCGCCAGCCCCAAGCATCCAGTATCGTGCATCAAACCTGGACTGGCGACTCGTTTCATACATGATATTATACATGTTTCAATGCTGTTCTCCCAAATCTCCCCACCCTCTCCCTCTCCCACAGTCCATAAGACTGATCTATACATCAGTGTCTCTTTTGCTGTCTCGTACACAGGGTTATTGTTACCATCTTTCTAAATTCCATATATATGCGTTAGTATACTGTATGGTGTTTTTCTTTCTGGCTTACTTCACTCTGTATAATAGGTTCCAGTTTCATCCATCTCATTAGAACTGATTCAAATGTATTCTTTTTAATGGCTGAATAATACTCCATTGTGTATATGTACCACTGCTTTCTTATCCATTCATCTGCTGGTGGGCATCAAGGTTGCTTCCCTGTCCTGGCTATTATAAACAGTGCTGCAATGAACACTGGGGTACACGTGTCTCTTTCCCTTCTGGTTTCCTCAGTGTGTATGCCCAGCAGTGGGATTGCTGGATCATAAGGCAGTTCTATTTCCAGTTTTTTAAGGAATCTCCACACTGTTCTCCATAGTGGCTGTACTAGTTTGCATTCCCACCAACAGTGTAAGAGGGTTCCCTTTTCTCCACACCCTCTCCAGCATTTATTGCTTGTAGACTTTTGGATCGCAGCCATTCTGACTGGTGTGAAATGGTACTTCATAGTGGTTTTGATTTGCATTTCTCTGATAATGAGTGATGTTGAGCATCTTCTCATGTGTTTGTTAGCCATCTGTATGTCTTCTTTGGAGAAATGTCTATTTAGTTCTTTGGCCCATTTTTTGATTGGATCATTTATTTTTCTGGAGTTGAGCTGTAGGAGTTGCTTGTATATTTTTGAGATTAGTTGTTTGTCAGTTGCTTCATTTGCTATTATTTTCTCCCATTCTGAAGGCTGCCTTTTCACCTTGCTAATAGTTTCCTTTGTTGTGTAGGAGCTTTTAAGTTTAATTAGGTCCCATTTGTTTATTTTTGCTTTTATTTCCAATATTCTTGGAGGTGGGTCATAGAGGATCCTGCTGTGATGTATGTCGGAGAGTGTTTTGCTTATGTTCTCCTCTAGGAATTTTATAGTTTCTGGTCTTACGTTGAGATCTTTAATCCATTTTGAGTTTATTTTTGTGTATGGTGTTAGAAAGTGGTCTAGTTTCATTCTTTTACAAGTGGTTGACCATTTTTCCCAGCACCACTTGTTAAAGAGATTGTCTTTAATCCATTGTATATTCTTGCTTCCTTTGTCAAAGATAAGGTGTCCATATGTGCATGGATTTATCTCTGGGCTTTCTATTTTGTTCCATTGATCTGTATTTCTGTCTTTGTGCCAGTACCATACTGTCTTGATAACTGTGGCTTTGTAATAGAGCCTGAAGTCAGGTAGGTTGATTCCTCTGGTTCCATTCTTCTTTCTCAAGATAGCTTTGGCTATTCAAGGTTTTTTGTATTTCCATACAAATTGTGAAATTATTGGTTCTAGCTCTGTGAAGAATACCGTTGGTAGCTTGATAGGGATTGCATTGAATCTATAAATTGCTTTGGGTAGTACAATAATTTTCACTATATTGATTCTTCCAATCCATGAACATGGTATATTTCTCCATCTATTAGAGTCCTCTTTCATTTCTTTCACCAGTGTTTTACAGTTTTCTATATATAGGTCTTTAGTTTCTTTAGGTAGATATATTCCTAAGTATTTTATTCTTTCCATTGCAATGGTGAATGGAATTGTTTCCTTAATTTCTCTTTCAGTTTTCTCATTATTAGTGTATAGGAATGCAAGGGATTTCTGTGTGTTGATTTTATATCCTGCAACTTGACTATAATCATTGATTAGTTCTAGTAATTTTCTGGTAGAGTCTTTAGGGTTTTCTATGTAGAGGATCATGTCATCTGCAAACAGTGATAGTTTTACTTCTTCTTTTCCAATTTGGATTCCTTTTATTTCTTTTTCTGCTCTGATTGCTGTGGCCAAAACTTCCAAAACTATGTTGAATAGTAATGGTGAAAGTGGGCACCCTTGTCTTGTTCCTGACTTTAGAGGAAATGCTTTCAGTTTTTCACCATTGAGGATAATGTTTGCTGTGGGTTTGTCATATATAGCTTTTATTATGTTGAGGTATGTTCCTTCTATTCCTGCTTTCTGGAGAGTTCTTATCATAAATGGATGTTGGATTTTGTCAAAGGCTTTCTCTGCATCTATTGAGATAATCATATGGTTTTTATTTTTCAATTTGTTAATGTGGTGTATTACATTGATTGATTTGTGGATATTGAAGAATCCTTGCATCCCTGGCATAAAGCCCACTTGGTCATGGTGTATGATCTTTTTAATGTGTTGTTGGATTCTGATTGCTAGAATTTTGTTAAGGATTTTTGCATCTATGTTCATCAGTGATATTGGCTTGTAGTTTTCTTTTTTTGTGGGATCTTTGTCAGGTTTTGGTATTAGGATGATGGTGGCCTCATAGAATGAGTTTGGAAGTTTACCTTCCTCTGCAATTTTCTGGAAGAGTTTGAGCAGGATAGATGTTAGCTCTTCTCTAAATTTTTGGTAGAATTCAGCTGTGAAGCCATCTGGACCTGGGCTTTTGTTTGCTAGAAGATTTTTGATTACAGTTTCAATTTCCGTGCTTGTGATGGGTCTGTTAAGATTTTCTATTTCTTCCTGGTCCAGTTTTGGAAAGTTGTACTTTTCTAATAATTGGTCCATTTCTTCCACGTTGTCCATTTTATTGGCATATAATTGTTGATAGTAGTCTCTTATGATCCTTTGTATTTCTGTGTTGTCTGTTGTGATCTCTCCATTTTCATTTCTAATTTTATTGATTTGATTTTTCTCCCTTTGTTTCTTGGTGAGTCTGGCTAACGGTTTGTCAATTTTATTTTTACTCTCAAAGAACCAGCGTTTGGCTTTATTGATTTTTGCTATGGTCTCTTTTGTTTCTTTTGCATTTATTTCTGCCCTAATTTTTAAGATTTCTTTCCTTCTACTAACCCTGGGGTTCTTCATTTCTTCCTTTTCTAGTTGCTTTAGGTGTAGGGTTAGGTTATTTATTTGACTTTTTTCTTCTTTCTTGAGGTATGCCTGTATTGCTATGAACTTTCCCCTTAGGACTGCTTTTAAAGTGTCCCACAGGTTTTGAGTTGTTGTGTTTTCATTTTCATTCGTTTCTATGCAAATTTTGATTTCTTTTGTGATTTGTTGGTTATTCAGCAGCCTGTTGTTCAGCCTCCATATATTGGAATTTTTAATAGTTTTTCTCCTGTAATTGAGATCTAATCTTACTGCATTGTGGTCAGAAAAGATGCTTGGAATGGTTTCTATTTTTTTGAATTAACCAAGGCTAGATTTATGGCCCACGATGTGATCTATCCTGGAAAAGGTTCCATGTTCGCTTGAGAAAAAGGTGAAATTCATTGTTTTGGGATGAAATGTCCTATAGATATCAATTAGGTCTAACTGGTCTATTGTATCGTTTAACGTTTGTGTTTCCATGTTAATTTTCTGTTTAGTTGATCTATCCATAGGTGTGAGTGGGGTATTAAAGTCTCCCACTATTATTGTGTTATTGTTAGTTTCTCATTTCATACTTGTTAGCATTTGTCTTACATATTGCGGCGCTCCCGTGTTGGGCGCATATATATTTATAATTGTTATATCTTCTTCTTGGATTGATCCTTTGATCATTATGTAGTGACCATCTTTGTCTCTTTTCACAGCCTTTGTTTTAAAGTCTATTTTATCTGATAGAAGTATTGCTACTCCTGCTTTCTTTTGGTCCCTATTTGCATGGAAAATCTTTTTCCACCCCTTTACTTTCAGTCTGTATGTGTCCCCTGTTTTGAGGTGGGTCTCTTGTAGACAACATATGTAGGGGTCTTGTTTTTGTATCCATTCAGCCAGTCTTTGTCCTTTGGTTGGGGCATTCAACCCATTTACGTTTATGGTAATTACTGATAAGTATGATCCCGTTGCCATTTACTTTATTGTTTTGGGTTCAAGTTTATACACCGTTTTTGTGTTTCCTGTCAGAGAATATCCTTTAGTATTTGTTGGAGAGCTGGTTTGGTGGTGCTGAATTCTCTCAGCTTTTTCTTGTCTGAGAAGCTTTTGATTTCTCCTTCATATCTGAATGAGATCCTAGCTGGGTACAATAATCTGGGCTGTAGGTTATTTTCTTTCATCACTTTAAGTATGTCTTGCCATTCCCTCCTGGCTTGAAGAGTTTCTATTGAAAGATCAGCTGTTATCCTTATGGGAATTCCCTTGTGTGTTATTTGTTGTTTTTCCCTTGCTGCTTTTAATATTTGTTCTTTGTGTTTGATCTTTGTTAATTTGATTAATATGTGTCTTGGGGCGTTTCGCCTTGGGTTTATCCTCTTTGGGACTCTCTGGGTTTCTTGGACTTGGGTGATTATTTCCTTCCCCATTTTAGGGAAGTTTTCAACTATTATCTCTTCAAGTATTTTCTCATGGTCTTTGTTTTTGTCTTCTTCTTCTGGGACCCCTATGATTCGAATGTTGTAGCATTTAATATTGTCCTGGAGGTCTCTGAGATTGTCCTCATTTCTTTTAATTCGTTTTTCTTTTATCCTCTCTGATTAATTTATTTCTACCATTCTATCTTCTAATTCACTAATCCTATCTTCTGCCTCTGTTATTCTACTATTTGTTGGCTCCAGAGTGTTTTTAATTTCATTTATTGCATTATTCATTTTATATTGACTCTCTTTTATTTCTTCTAGGTCCTTATTAAACCTTTCTTGCATCTTCTCAATCTTTGTCTCCAAGCTATTTATCTGTGATTCCATTTTGATTTCAAGATTTTGGATCAATTTCACTATCATGATTCGGAATTCATTATCAGGTAGATTCCCTATCTCTTCCTCTTTTGTTTGGTTTGGTGGGCATTTATGCTGTTCCTTTATCTGCTGGGTATTCCTCTGTCTCTTCATCTTGTTTAAATTGCTGAGTTTGTGGTGTCCTTTCTGTATTCTGGCAGTTTGTGGAGTTCTCTTTATTGTGGCATTTCCTCACTCTGTGTGGGTTTGTACAGGTGGCTTGTCAAGGTTTCTTGTTTAGGGAAGCTTGTGTCGGTGTTCTGGTGGGTGGAACTGTATTTCTTCTCTCTGGAGTGCAATGAAATGTCCAGTAATGCGTTATGGGATGTCTATGGTTTTGGGGTGACTTTGGGCTGCCTGTATCTTGGAGCTCAGGGCTGTATTCCTTGCTACTGGAGAATTTGCTTGGTATGTCTTGCCCTGAAACTTGTTTCACCCAGAGAGGCTTACAGTGTTATATGGAGAAGAGAAGAGTGAGGAGGGAGTTAGAAGTGACCCGAATGAGATGGGGTGGAATCAATAGAGGAGAGAGTGGGCTATTCAGTAATCTCTTCCTTATGTGCACTCCACAACTGGACCGCTCAGAGTTGTTCACAGAGTTATACAGAGAAGAGAAGGAGGAAGGTGGCAAAGGTGGCCAGGAGTATAAATGGGGGGAATGAAAAGGAGGGAGACAGATCCAGCCAGTAATCAGTTCCCTAAGTGTTCTCCACCGTCTGGGACACATAGAAATTCACAGAGTTGGGTAGAGTAGAGAGGGGTTAGGGAGGAGACACAGGCAACCTAGTGGAGAAAAAGGAGAGTCCAAAGGGAGAGAGAGCAGTTAAGCCAGTAATCTCGCTCCCTTGTGAAAAATGGGTACTGAAGATTGGGTTCTTAAAGGTACAAAATTGGTAACAAATACATAAAAGCAAAAATTAAAAATCTAGAGTAGAGTTTGGAATTTCAAAAATACGATGTTAAAGAAAAGAAGAAGGAAAAGAAAGAGAGAAAAAACGAACAAACAAAAACAAACAAGGTCGCAAAAATTATAAAGAAAATATAGGTACAAAATTGATAACTAATACCAAAAAGCAAAAGTTAAAAATCTAGAGTAGAGTTTGGGATTTCAAAAATACAATGTTATTTAAAAGAAGAAGAGAAAGACACAGAGAAAAAGAAAAAGAAAAAAGAAAAAAGGGTCACAGATATTAAAAAAAAAAAAACTATAGGTACAAAATTGATAACAAATACTAAAAAGCTAAAATTAAAAATCTAGAGTAGAGTTTAGAATTTCAAAAATACAATATTAAAGAAAAGAAGGAAAAAAAAGGTCAAAAAATATAAAAATATATATATATATATATGAAGTTTGCTTTAAAAAAAATAGGGTCTTCTTTTTTTTTTTTTTGCAAAGTAATCTGTTATAAAACTGGAAATTAAAGGAATAATAGAGGACTTAAAAATTTTTTTTAATTAAAAAAATAATTTAAAAAAAAAGAAAGAAAGAATGATCGTACAAATAGTAAAAATATATCTAAGACTTTCTCTGGTTTTGTTGTGAGTATTGTGGGTTCAGTTCATTTTTGGCTAGTTCCTTGGTCCGACTTATATTTCTCAAGATCTAT
Source organism: Bos taurus (assembly GCF_002263795.3). Taxonomy (NCBI): domain Eukaryota; kingdom Metazoa; phylum Chordata; class Mammalia; order Artiodactyla; family Bovidae; genus Bos; species Bos taurus. The sequence continues at coordinate 4,906,313 of NW_020192292.1, forward strand.
AGGCCCCTTCCTATGTAGATGGTAGTAACCACAGGGTTTTAATCTATTGCCTGTAGCTTCCAAGGCAGTTCCCTCTGTTATAGCTTCTTCTATTTGCTGGTCTCTTCAGTGTCTGGTTTCCACCCTGACACAAAGGGGACAGTGGAGGACACTTTTTTTTTTTTTTTTTTAGGCTCACTTGTTCAGTCCCGCTGAGGGGAGGTAGGGAGGGATGCTGCAAACAAATAACACTGGCGTGTGCTCGCAGTGCCTCAGCCACACTGGGTCTGCCCCCTGTTCACGGCCCGTGTAGCCTCTCTGCCCATGCTGCTCAGGCTCTAGGTTGCTCTGCCAGGAGCCATCCGCGGCCAGCCCTGGGCTGCCTGTACTTCCCAGGTCCAAGCCGCTCAGGTTCAGGCACTCGGGTAGTCCTCAGAGGCGCAGACTCTTGGTTGGGCCTGCGTTTTGTGCCCTTCCCAGATCCGAGCAGCTCAGGTGATGAGGTGTTTTGCGCGCACGATTGCTGCGACTTATCGCCTCCCCGCCGCTCGGTTATCTAGTTGTGCACCAGCACACCTTCTCAGGCAGATGTTGACCGTCCAGACCCCAAAGAAGTTTTAGAGGGCAAAGAAGCCTGCTTACAGTTTTATAGATAATGTCTCTCTGGGGCTGCGATTGTCCCCTTCCAGCTCTGGCTGCCTATCACCGGAGGGGGATGGTCTGCCGCCGGCTATCTCTGTCTAGTCCTTTGTTCCGTGCGAGGGCCTGGTGGTGTCATAGGTTAGGGCTGGCTTTTCGCGTGGTAGATATCCCACAGTCTGGTTTGCTAGCCCAAATTATTTCTCTCAGATAGTGCTCAGGGTATTCAGGCCAGATTCTTGCGATGCAGCCCGAGCCGCGCCTCCCTGCCCAGCCCCCGCTTGCTAATGGCGGATGCAGGCATCTGCTCTGCTTCTCCACTGGGGGAGTTACCGTAGGGCTCGCAATGTGCGGGTTTTAATTATTTATTTTTCCTCCCTGTTATGTTGCCCTCTGTGCTTCCAAGGCTCGGCACAGATTCGGCAGTGAGAAGGTTTCCTGGTGTTTGGAAACTTCTCTCTTTTTAAGACTCCCTTCCCGGGACGGAACTCCATCCCTCCCTCTTTTGTCCCTTTTTTGTCTTTTATATTTTTTCCTACCTCCTTTCGAAGACAGGTTGCTTTTCTGGGTGCCTGATGTCCTCTGCCAGCATCCAGAAGTTGTTTTGTGGAATTTACTCGGTGTTTAAATGTTCTTTTGATGAATTTGTGGGGGAGAAAGTGTTCTCCCCATCCTACTCCTCCGCCATCTTACCTCCTCCTGTAAGCACATACTTTTTTTTTTTAAGGCCTATTAAGTTAGAGCTCATTTATAAACTGATCTCAGCAATCAGCAATATTATATATATATATATATATATATATATATATATAAAGACACACACTGAGACATAAATATATCCGAACAGACATATGAGATCCTATAGCTTTGTTTTCCAAACTTAGTTATGAATAAAAATGGTTGGAATAAGATTTTAAAAGGTTTTGTTCCCTTTCTTTTTTTTTTTTTTTTCTTTTGCTTTCAGGAATTAGATATGTTATAGATAAGTGATCCTTGGAACTCTGGTCTAAAGGTATATGAGGAGTTATTTCCTCAGGGCAAGAATTCTTAAAGAGAGAATTTTTCCTTCAAGCTTCCTCTGGAGTCTAAAGAATATTGTGACCACATTGTCAAAAATCGTTTGTGTGTGTGTGTGTGTGACCATAGTTTTATTGCTCAACTTGGCCCTGATAACAAGGACAGATTGGTCCCAGCAGAGATTGCCCCTCTGGGGAAGTAGGGGTCTTAGTTTGGTCAGCCCCAGGCTGTTGATTACAGGAGAAAGTCCTGGACATTAGGGAACTTCAGTCCATTTTCCTACCCTATGTCAATAGAGATCTAATATTACAGGCCATCATTTTCATCACTGGATCATAGCTATAGATTGACCAGTCAAAAAAAAATTTTTTTTCCCAAGGGGTTCCCAGGTGGAGTGTGGAACCTTACAGTGAGCAATTCCCACATTAGCTCAAGCAGTTTATACCAGATGTCTGTGCACTCAAACCAAAAGAACAAAACCAAACTGAAGCAGAATTTCACCAGCCAGGAGTCACATTCCAAATGAAACAAAAGGCAAAGAGATACCCAGAAACCAAAAGCCAAGTGGCAAGAGTGCCCTCAAAATGTGGTAAAGTGATGCCCAGAAATCAAAAACCAAATGGCATAAATGTCAAATGTGACATCCCAGTTCGACTAGACCTGAGACCTGGCAAAGTCAGTGCTAGCAGTCTTTTTTAGTTTTGATATAATTTCAAGCAATTTCTTTTTTTTTAATATAAATTTGTTGATTTTCTGCAAAGAAGTTACTCTATCATTTCCTGTTTTAGAAGCTTCTAGATACCAGTCAAAGTAAGCACACCGACCTTTTCAAATTGTGCATGGAAAAAAAAAAATCAATTGTGGAATATCAAAAGAACCCCAATTTGACCATTTTAGGTTGAGATCTCCTTCAGTATAATTTCTCCAATTAACTAGTGCTCCGTATGTATTGTACATGAATCTGGCTGGAGTGTTAGTCACACGCTGGTCTTTCTGATACCCCTTTGTTTCTGTTTTTGAGAGATTCTGTTTCCCATTTTAAGCTGAATTTGTCAGGGAGAAAACTCACTAGTGAACTTGTGTACTGGGCCCATGTGCTTCTTGTGAGCTTAACTTCTCCAGGAGTCACCTCAGACTCATTTCAGCTTGTCTTATGTGTCTCGGATTCTGCCTCCAGCAATCTAAGACCACCATGGCTGCTCAGGTCGCTGAATGGCCAGTTCTCATGTGTGACCCCAGGATGAGCAAGCGTTTTAATTAATGTGTGGGTTTCCCTATGGGACCAATGCATGGTATGAGGAGTAGGCCTGGACCACTCCCATGAATTTCTCAGTCACCTGAGAAAACCAAAACCGACCAGGAGGAGACTTGTCTTTTTTCTTCAGAGCAAAGCTCTCATGTATTTTCCTCACTTTTATCCTGACAAATTCTATAAAGGCAGTCAAATTGAGGGAAAGTGTCAGATCAGCCTCTTACTTAACCACTCAGCCAAGACCATACAGTCCCCTACAATGGAGTGTCCTGAGCATCTTTCAGCTGAGACCCGGGTATTCCTTGATTTTTTTCCAATCAACACCCCCCTACTCAGTACCTTTCCACTGGGTGGGCAATTCTCCTGGCATCTTTCAGTCGGCCCCCCACCCAGTATCTTTTGACTGGGTGGGAATTCCTCAGTATCTTTCTACCAAGCCCCACTCACTGTCTAGACCATAATTGGGTAGTCCTTGGATGTGTGACCCAAGTCGTGCCCCCCTCCCCACCAGTACGTTCCTACTAGGAGGTGGCAGGTAACCTGCTTCACCGCCAAATAAAACTCAGAATCTCAACCAATATGGGAGATTCAAGAACCAGGAGAGACTTACTCAAATTCGTCTGCACTCCCCGAGGATGCAGATGGGCACAAGGGGCCACTGCTGGTATCAAAGCTCTGGTTCCTCGTGGAGTCCAGTCGAAGAAAGGAAGTCCACTCTGTGTCCCTTCTTGGTCACCATAACTGTCGACTAAAAGAAAAAGATGTACAACTTGAGAGTTGCAAGTTTTATTTGGGGCAAAATGCAGACTGCGGCCTGGGAGGCAGCATCTCAAATAGCTCTGAGAGACTGCTCCAAAGTGGCAGTGGGGGAAAGTCAATATATAAGGTTTTGGTGAAGGGGGAGTTCAATGCCATGAAGCACTCAATTTGCAAAAGGTTTTTTGTTAGTCATGAGGGTCTGATGTCACCATGAAGGAAGTTAGTGCTTCTCTAGATATGAGGAGATGCAAGGACTAAGAGGATAAAATTTGTTCCTAAAACCATCCAACTATCTAAAGACCTGTCCCACCAGATTCCCTGGAGCACAGAGTGCCTCACTCCACCCTGAACTCCCTCAGGAGTTGCTGAAGGTCAATAGCTACAGCAGCATGGTCTTCAATCTCCATAGAGGCAGATGGCAAATGCCTTTGCTGTTCAGTCACTGGCAATGCAATGCAATTGCACTGGGAAGTGCAATTTGTAGTTGACAGTCAGAATGATCGGCTAAAGACAACCCATAAGCTAATCCCATCACCAGAAAACAGAAGACTGTGGCAGAGCAATTCTCCTGGGTTCCCTTACCTACTGCTCTCCGCCCAGGCGCCCTTTCCAATAAAATCGTTTGCTTTATCAGCACATTTGTTTCCTCACACAATTCATTTCCGAGTGTTAGACAAGAGCCCACTTTCGGGCCCTGGAAGGGGACACCCTTCCTGCAACGCTTTCAGCATTACTTTGGTAGTGTGTTAGATGAGTGCAACTGTGCTGAAGTTTGAACGTTCTTTGACACTACGTTTCTTTGGGATTCGAATGAAAACTGACTTTCTCATTCTGTGGACACTGCTCAGTTTTCCAAATTGGCTGGCATATTGAGTGCAGCACTTTCACAGCAACATCTTTTGGGATTTGAAATAGCTCAGCTGGAATTCCATCACCTCCAATAGCATTGTTCATAGTGATGCTTCCGAAGGCCCACTTGACTTCACATTCCAGGATGTCTGGCTCTAGGTGAGTGATCACACCATCGTGTTTATCTGGGTCATTAAGACCTTTTTTGTATAGCTCTGCGTATTCTTGCCACCTCTTCTTAATACCTCCTGCTTCTGTAGGTCCATACCGTTTCTGTCTTTTGATGTGCCCATCTTTGCATGAAATATTCCCTTGGTATCTCTGATTTTCTTGAAGACATCTCTAGGCTTTCCCATTCTATTGCTTTCCTCTCTTTTTCTGCATTGATCACTTAGGATGGCTTTCTTATCGCTCCTTGTTATTCTTTACAATTCTGCATTCAGATGAATATATCTTTCCTTATCTCCTTAGCCTGATACTTCTCTTCTTTTCTCAGCTATTTCTAAGGCCTCCTCAGACAACCATTTTGCCTTTTTGCATTTCTTATCCATGGGGATGGTTTTGATCACAGCCTCCTGTACATTGTTACAAACCTCCATCCATAGTTCTTCAGGCACTCTATCAGATCTAATCACTTGAATCTATTTGTCACTTCCACTGTATAATCAAAAGGGATTTGATTTCAGTCATATCTGAATGGTCTAGTGGTTTTCCCCACTTTCTTCCATTTAAGTCTGAATTTTGCAATAAAGACGTCATGATCTCATCCACAGTCAGCTCCCGGTCTTGTTTCTGCTCACTGTATAGATATTCTCCATCTTCGGCTGCAAAGAATATAATCAATCTGATTTGGGTATTGACATCTGGTGATGTCCACATGTAGAGTCATCTCTTGCATTGTTGGAAGAGGGTATTTGCTTTGACCATGCATTTTCTTGGCAAAACTCTGTTAGGCTTTGCCTCGCTTCATTTTGTACTCTAGAGCCAAACTTGCCTGTTACTCCAGTTTTCCAAGGACAAGTCTTTCACCCTCTGGTTACATTTACTTTTAGATATTTTATTCATTTTCCTGCACTGGCAAATTTCTCTTTCTCACAGTTCATTGTTAGTATATAGAACACAACAGATTGCTAACTACTAATTTTGAATCCTAATTTATTGATGATGTCAGGTAGTTTTTAGGGTGGTGTCTTTAGGATTTTCTATGTATAGTATGCTGTGGTCTCTGGCTCCAGAACTGTGGCTCTTCAGGGGTTGGTGCTGGCCTGCTGGTAGACAGGGGTATGTGTGTGCATTCAGTCATCTTTTTGCCACCTCATGGACTATAGCGCAAAAGGCTCCTCCATCCATGGAATGCTCCAGGCAAGAGTGCTGCTAGGCAGGGCAGGGTATCAAAGGCTTGCTGCAGGGCCCTGAAGGTGTGGGGAAGGTTTCAAGGCTCCCTGGTATAGGCGGCCTAGTCCTGGGATGACTGGAGGTTCAAGGGTATTAAGGCAGCCCGCCTGTTGGTGGGTTAGGCCGTGTCACCACCTGGCCAGCTGCTTGTCCTGAGTTGTCTGAGTACTGGTGTCAAAGGCTGGTAAGTCCCAGTGTGAATAAGCTAGAAGGATTCCAAAATGGTATTTGCAAGTACCAGTGTCTCTGTGGTAGAACAAGCTCCCCAAAATGGCTGCTGCCAGTGTCTGTGTCTCCTGGGTGAGCTCCAGTTGCCTCCTGCCTCCCTGGGAGGCTTTTCCAAGGTCAACAGGTAGGGCTGACCCAAGCTCATCCCAAATTATTGCTTCTTCCTTGGGTCCTGAAACATGTGAGCTTTAGTGTGCACCCTTTAAGAGCAGAGTCTCTATTTCCTCCAGGCCTCTGGCGCTCCTGAAACTAAGCCCTCTGGTCTTCAAAGCCAAGTTCTAGAGGTTTGTCTTCCTGGCACAGAACCCCCAGGACGGGGAGCCTGATGTAGAGCTTGGACACCTTCCTCCTTTGGGAGAACCTCTGCAGTTGTAATTATTCTCCCCTTCGTGGGTTTCCTGCTCAGCGAGTTATTGGTCTTAACTATACCCACATATCTGGCCCTCCGACCCAACTCTTTGTGGTTCCTTCTTTGTAAATTTCATTGTACATATTTTCTGCCTTCTGTAGGTCTTTCTTTTCAATGGAAGCTCTCTAAGTAATATAAATTTCATGGAAGGACGTGAGCTAAGGTTCTTCCTACTCCGGCATCTTGGACCTCCTTCATTAGACTTCTTACATTGTGACTAAGCAATCTCCAAAATGAAATTTTCCTTCAGCCTTCATGAATAGTTTCTACTATGCTACTTTCAGTTTTTGCTTTCAACAAAGCAAAACTCACCATGTAGGACTACAGCAAAATAAAAGCTACTGTCCAGCAAAGGAAATAATCAACAAAATGAAAAGACAACTTACAGGATGGGAAAAAATATTTGCAAACCATCTATCTGATAAGGGGTTAATATCCAAAATATATAAAAAACTGATCAAACTTAACAGCAATAAAACAAATAATAAGATTTTAAAATGGGCATAGAATCTGAATAGCCATTTTCCAAAGAATATATACATATGGCTAACCAACACATGAAAAGGTGCTCAACATCACTAATAATCAGGGAAATGCAAGTCAAAGCCATGATAAGATATCCTCTCAAATCTGTTAGAAAGTCTATTATAAAAAGATAAGTCATAACAAATGCTGGCAAAGATGTAGAGAAAAGGGAATCTTTGTACACTGCTTATGGAAATGTAAATTAGTACAACCACTTTGGAAAACTGTGGAGGTTTCTCAAAAAATTAATACTAGAACTACCATATAATCCAGCCATCCCACTTCTCTGTATATATCTGAAGGAAATGAAATTACTGTCTTGAAGAGACGGCTGTACCTCCATATTCACTGCAACAATATTCACAATAGCCAAGACATGGAAACAATTTAAGTGTCCATTGACAGGTGAATGGTAAAGAAACTGTAGTGTGTGTGTATGTGTGTACACATGTGTGCATATACACACAAAGTGGAATATTATTAAGCATAAAAACAAGGAAATCCTGCCATTTGTGATTATATGAATGGGCTTGGAGGACACTATGCTTAATGAAGTCACACGGAGAAAGACAAATATTCTATGATCTCATTTATATGTAAAATCTGAGAAAAAAGAAAAACCCAAACTCATAGAAACAGACAGTAGATTCATGGTTTTTGGAGAGGCCAGGAGGAAGAAATGAGTAAAGGTGGTCAAAGAGTACAAACTTCCAGTTATAAGATGAACAATTCTTGCCTATCTAATGTGTAGAGCATGATGACTATAGTTAACAATACTACATAGAATACATGAAACTTGTTAAAAGATTAAATCTGAAAAGTCCTCACCACACACACACAAAGGGTAGCATGTGAGGGTGATGGCTGTGTTAACTAGCCTTATTTCATGGTAATCATTTCACAATATATGCATATATTAAATCATCATATTGTACACCTTAAACTTACAAAGCGTTAGATGTCAATAACATAGCAATAAAGTTGGGGAAAAAATAACGGGCTGAATAAAAAAAAAAAGACTGGGTCTGGAACTGGCACAGTATCCTTTGATTACATCCTACTTGTAGGTGCAGCCAGAAGCTCATGCAGCAGGGACTGTACAAGGGCACAAATACCAGTTGGTGTGGTTCATTGAAGGGCCATCATCAGAATCAGAAAGGCAAAGGAGGAAAGGAAAGATATATCCATGTGAGTGCAGAGTTCCAAAGACTAGCAAGGAGTGATTAAAAAAAAAAGGCCTCCTAAGTGATCAATGCAAAGAAATAGAGGAAAACCTTAGAATGGGAAAGACCAGAGATCTCTTCAAGAAATTAGAGATACCAATTGAACATTTCATGCACAGATGGCACAATGAAGGACAGAAATGATATGGATCTAACAGAAGCGGGAGATGTTAAGAAGTGGTGGCAAAAATACACATAAGAACATAGAAAGGAGAATAAGATGGCGGCGTAGAAGGACACACGCTTAACTTGTCCTGTGAGAACTCCAAATTCAAACTGACTGCTGAACAACCATCGACAGGAGAATGTTGGGTCCCACCAAAAAATGATAACGCCACGTCCAAGGCTGAAGGAGAAGCCCCAACAAGATGGTAAGGAGGGGCAAAATCTCGTGTAGAATCACCCTCAGTTAACCAGCAGTTATATTTCCCAAAGAATAAATATACCTATAATTCAAAGCCACTGAGTTGGCAGGGTCTATACATTTTCTTGGCCAATCAGATCAGATGAGATCAGTTGCTCAGTCGTGTCCGACTCTTTGGCGACCTCATGAATCGCAGCTCGTCAGGCCCCCTGTCCATCACCAACTCCCGAGTCACTCAGACTCACGTCCATCGAGTTCAGTGATGCCAATCCAGCCATCTCATCCTCTGTCATCCCTTCTCCTCCTCCCCCAATCCCTCCCAGCATCAGGAGTCTTTTCCAATGAGTCAACTCTTCGCATGAGGTGGCCAAAGTACCGAGTTAAGAAATCTCTAAAATAAAGTCCTGAAAACTCATTCTCACCCATCTTTCAGGACTCCATATGAGAGTCCACATGGTGCTTCAAAAATCAGTTTTAACCTTGTTTCATTATCAAGGAAGAATTGACAAGAAACCAGTGATAGGATGATAAAAAAGATATTTTTGAAATAATCTTCTGGAAGTTCATCCAAATATTAACCTATCTGATAAAAGATAAGAAAGATAAGACCCAGTATGAATCAACTTGGTTAAACTTAAAATATCAATTTCACCATATTGGTATGATGCAACCATTGAGAGCTGGTCAGAAGAGATAAGGACTGGCAGGTGGACTCTGGCAAAATTCACAAGTCAAGCCAGGTAAGACATGGGTATTGAGAGGTTAGCTAACTGAGCAACACTCAACTCAGTTCCACCTGTGGGTGACTTTTTCTCTTCTTTAAATGTACTAAATTCTGACCCTGACTCAGAACTCTTTCTGCTATGATCTGAATATTTGCATCCCCTCAAAATCCATACGTTGAAATCCAAATGTCCAATATGATGGTATTAGGAAGTGGGATCTTTAGGAGATGATTAGGTCCTGAGGGCACACTAATCTCATGAATGGATAGCACCCTAATAAGAAGAGATCCCCAGGGAGATCTATACCCTTCCATCATGTGAGATACAAGAAGTCTGTGATCTGGAAAAGGCACTCACATAATCACGCTGGCACTCCAGTTTTAGACTTCAGCATCCAGAAATGGTAAGAAATAGATGTTCTTGTTTATAAGCCACCTGGTCTGTGGCATTTTGTTCAGTTCAGTACTCAGACGTGTCCGACTCCTTTGTGACCCCATGAACTCGCAGCGGCATCGAGGGATGTCAATCACCAACTATGGGAGTTTTACTCAAACTCGTGTCCATTGAGTGCAGTTGATTGCCCATCCATTTCATCCTCTGTTCGTCTGCTTTCCTACTGCCTTTCAAATCTTTCCAAAGTCAGGGTCTTTTCAAGTGGAGTCAGTTCTTCACATCACGTGGCCAAAGTATTGGAGTGTCAGCTTCAGCATCAAGTCCTTCCAATGAATATTCAGAGACTGATTCCTTTAGGATTGGCTGATTGGATTTCCTTGCAGTCCAAGGACTCTCAAGAGTCTTCTCCAAAACCACAGTCAAAAGCATCAAATTCTTAAGCACTCAGCCTTTCTACCATAGTCCAGTGATATTTTGTTACAGTGGCCCAAGTGGACAAAGAAAACTCTCCTAAGTGGTCCATCCATCTGGAATACTACTCCGCTGCTCCATTCGGTGAACTCAGCTTAAGGCCATTGAATTTGAAAACAAATTTGACAAACTCCTAGTAATCACAGTGACATACCACTGTTTTTTGCACTCACTAATTGGACAAAATGTAAAGTTCTGGGGAATCAAATGATAGCAAGAATTTGCAACAATGGCAACTCTAAGACACTCTGGAGGGACTATAAGGTGATCCAAACACTTTGGGGAAAATATTAGATTATCATGCAAAAGTGAACATCTGCATTGCCTATAATCCAACCATTCTTTTCCAGGTATGTTCCCAAGATAAACTCAAACGTACACATCAAGAGGCAGATACATGGATTACAGCCAGCACTGGATATAATAGTGGAAAGCTAGAAACAAGTAAAGTGTCCATTACACAGGAGAAGAGAATGAAGAAGCATTCTGGTATTAGTTCATCACAATAGAGTCCTAACATCCAGGGGGGAAAATAACTGCACGTGAGCACAGGAACATGGATGGAAGTCACAAGAAATTTTGAGTGAATAAAGCAAACTCAGAAGGAAACGTATAAAATATATCCCATTTTTATAAACTTAAAAATTAAGCAAAACTAATGACACATACTTCTGGGATAAAGCATTAATGAAAACCAAAGGAATGTTTTAAAAGTCACGATCAGGAATTCCTGGGCAGCCCATGGATAGGATTTTGTGCTTTCACTGTGGAGAGTGCAGGTTCAATCCCTGGTCAGCAGTGCAGCCAAATGAAAGAAAGAAAGAAAAAAACGTTAGTATTCTCAGGGCAGCGAGGCAGGCCTGTAAGGATTACAGTGCGAGAATTTAAATGGCACTGATGGTGTTCTCAGGTTAATGGGGTTCATGAGCATTCATGTTAATTCTTCGGCTGAGCATAGAAAAATCAATGCCTTTGACTTGTGGTGCTGGAGAAGACTCTTGAGAGTCCTTGGATGACAAGGAGATCAAACCAGTCAATCCTAAAGGAAATCAACCCTGAATATTTCATTGGAAGGACTCATGCTGCAAGCTGAAGCTCCAATACTTTGGCCACCAGATGCGATGAGCTGACTCATTGGAAAAGACCTGATGCTGGGAAAGACTGAGGGCACGAGGTGAAGGGGCGACAACAAAGGAGGAGATGATTCGATGGCATCACCCCACTCAAAGTACATGAGTCTGAGCAAAATCCGAGAGTTAGTGAAGGACACAGAAGCCTGGGTGTGCTGCAGTCCTTGGGGTCACAGAGTGTCAGGCATGACTTAATGGCTGAACCACAACATACAGACAGACAGATACAACCTAGATTATTTCCATGCAATGTCCTAATGAAATGTTATATTTTATATTTTCCCCATTTATATTCCCAGTTTATTTTCAAAACCTCCTGCCCACTTCCTGGCTTTTGGGGAAGTGGGGAACACTACTTAGCCATTCCCAGCCTCAATAAACCATCGTAATGATGAAGATAATATAATACAATGGCACCAGGAGAACTGCTGTAGGAATTCCTTTGCCTGGTACCCTGCAGTGCTAATAAATGCTAGATCCTCTGAGGGACGCTTCATTCAGAGGAGTAAATCCTCCAGTCTGAACTGGTTGTAATGATTCAGCAAAAGGAGTCAGTCTTACTCGGTTTAAAAACTCATGTTTTCTCTAGGTGTCCTACTCACATCTCCTTCACCCCTGGAGGGAAACAGATCTCTGGCCATTAGAGCTCTTTTCAAATGGAACTTGGGCTTAAATCCACAAAGCATTTGTGTCCCTTGCCACACGAGGGCAGAACAGGCTAAGAATGGTGAAGTGGATACTAATCTGTCAGGATCTCCTTTGGTGGATGCTCAAGACCTAGAAAGTAATGAACTGCCAGTTCATTAATGTCGGACACTGAATAAAATGAGACTGGACAGGCAGCTGAGATCAAAACAGCTTCTTGCTGTTTATGTGGCAATAACTAGAGCACAACAGGCATATGAGATTTAAACACCAATGATTTAAAGGTCAACAAGACAAAATTTTTTGTCCTACAGATACTTTCTTTTATGAAATCTCACCTGAGTTCCCATGGATACTGACATGTGTGTCCATGAAGGCATTTGAGGGCACATGTGCACACGTGCTGTGAGCATGTGCAGGTGAGAAGATAAATGCACCGCACTGGCAGGGAAGTCTTGTGGGTAAGCACAGAGGAATTAGGAGGGGAAGTTGAGAACATCCTTCTCACTGGAAATGCTCAAGCCTGCAATGACAGGGTGCACTGCCAAATGTGGGAAGGGGGCAATTTGAAATTTCGGTCAGCATTGGCCTTGGCCTCATCACACCTTAGCAGCAGGCCCTGTGCCACAGAGGTGTGGCTGGGGGCTGCTGTCCTACGAACAAGCATGTTGGGCTTCCCTTTCCCCACTTTCCTTTATTAATGGCCCAGGAACATCCTGTGGCATTATCCTATTGTTTACACATACCACACCAGTTCATATTACCTACAACTCTTGTGGCTGAAAATGACATAAGCCCCAATTCCAATCAGCAAGAGAAGGAATACAGTTCATGTTTTGAAACAACATGGTGTTAGGGGGAGGAATTCTCGATTCTCCCTGCAGTTGAAAACTTCACTGTGACCGTATATCCACAGCTCCACATCCTGGGATTTATTGGGAAAAAAATCCACATATAAGTAGGCACATGCAGTTCAAGCTTGTGTTGTTCAAGGCTCAAGTATATACAGATGCGTATAATGAACCCACCAAATGGCAAGCGATGCAGATGGCCTTGGAACAATCAGAATTGTGACTCTCCTTGGAAAACTCTCTGTTTTGCATCTCTGTTGCTCCTTATGTCAGTTCATTCTTTCTAGTTAGCTGAGTCCTACCAACAGACCCATGGCACAGACAACTCTGAATTCATAACCTTGAATTTACCATATGGTGAATTCAGGTTTCCCATATCAGGTATACCACCTGTGGTGCTAAAGGAACTTCTTAGCCCAAATTGAAAAAACTTGAAGACCCTCTGGTTCACCTGTCCTGAGTCACATGGCCAACTATAAACCAACCACTATGGCCAAAGATAGGAAATGATTACTGTCTAGCCTGAGCACATCCCGTCCTTGTTGCCAGCTAGAGGGATTCTATCACTGCTAACCCCTTTCCAGAACCAGGCTGGGGTGGGGGGGAGAAGTGGTTTTTCCCAAATAATCGATTTCCCATTCCAAGAAGATAAATAACTCGTCATGGCTCATGAGAAAATAAGAGGGAGTGCAAAGTTCTATGTATATCCATAAGATGGACTCTATCAATTATTTCATTTACATCTTCTATCTCCTTAATAATTTTGTGTCCATTTGATTTGTCTTTTACTGAGAGTAGTATATGATAGTCTCTGTTATTACTGTGCCTCTCTCTGTGATTCTTGTATCTCCTCTACATTTGTCCCCATTGGTAGACGCTAGATTTGATTGGCAGCCATTCATTTCCTTCCTTGGGTTTTACTGCTGCCCTTTCTGGCCTCCTCCTCAAATTTCATCCAGTCCTTGCTTTCTGCTTTCAATGTCACAGGTATTATCTGCCGGCCTACTTTGCTCATTCTCTAAAGATGAACACCTACATTCAATAGCAAGCTAACATTTCTTGACCACTTAAGTGCTACGTACTGGCTAAGTGCATTATCTAATATAATCATCACTGGGACCCTCATTCAGAAAGCTTCAATTACCATTCTTCCTTTACATGTGAAGAACCTAAAGCACAGAAACTCTTACTTGCCCAAGGGTCACTAAGTTGCCAATGGTAGAGCCAGGATTTTAAGCCAATCTGGCCCAAGAACTTGCTCTGTAATATATGTCAGTTCACAGATAAGACTCAGAACGCACACTAGACCGTCTGCAAGCATTTACCTCAGGAGAGCAGAATGGGGAGGAAGTGGGGAAGTGGACAGTGGGGTTTGCATGTTTTACAACTGCAAATGTTTACGTTTGACTTTCTTAAAAGGAAATCATTAGTTGTGTGCTTTTTTTTCCCAGTTTTTAAATTGTGGTAAAATATACATAACCTAAAATTTACCATTTTTAACCTTTGTGAGTGTATGATTCAGTAGTGTTAAATACATTCACACTGGCATTAAATACACTCAAAACCATCACCACTATCCATCTCGGATTTTTCTAGCATCCCCAAACTGTAACTTGGTATCTACCAAACAATAACTTTGCATTCTCCCTTCTGCCCAGTCCCTAGTAGCCATCATTCTAATTTCTATCTTTATCAATTTGACTATTTTATGGTAGCTCATGTAAGTGTAATCATACAGTATTTGGTCTTTTTGTGACTGGCTTGTTTACTAGCATAATTATATTCAAGGTCCATTCATGCTCCTAGCATGTCTCAGAATTTTTTTTTTTTTTTTTTTTAGGTATGATGGGGATGGTTGTGTGCAGAAGCCCAGCTGTTCAGAAACAAGGCCAATGTGGGGGGGTGGTGATAGTCACAGGGAGCATCCTTAGGGGAACCAAGATTTAGATGGGCCTGGAAGAGACTGACTTGGTGACAATGGAGTCTAGTAACCTTTTCATGACCCTGGATTCCAGATCTAGGGAAGTAACCATTCCAGTACTATGACTTACAACAAAATTACCCTCTAACTTTATGGCCTAAAGCTATACAATGTTCATTTTACTCACTAATCTAATTTGGGCAAGGCTCAGCAGTGGTGATTAGCCATGGTGACTCAGATCGTAAAGCATCTGCCTGCAATGCGGGAGTCCTGGGTTCAGTCCCTGGATCATTAAGATCCCCCGGAGAATGGAATGGCTACCCACTCCAGTATTCTTGCCTGGAGAATCCCATGGACAGCGGAGCCTGGTGGGCTATAGTCCCTGGGGTCGCAAAGAGTCAGACACGACTGAGCGACTAATACTTTCTGCAGTGGAAGTTCATCTCTGCTCTATTCAGCATAAGCTGGGATCATTGAAAGTCTCATTCACTCACATGTCTGGCGGGTGATGCTATTAACCAGCTGGGAAGCTTGGAACTTAGTTGGCAGTCATCGGGAACAGCCTCACCTGGACTCTCCACGTAACCTGGGCTTCCACACAGGATGGGGGCTTGTGTTCCATGGGACTGGCATCTCAAGAAAGAGAGGGCCACGCAAGAAGTGATGTGGCTTTCAATGACCATCCTCAGAAATCCTCTAGAATCTTCTTCTGCTGCATTCACTGAGGCTGAGTGAAGTCCCAACCAGGTTCAGGGAGAGGGAATAGACCCTCCTTCTTCATAGGGAGTATCAAAGCACTGGGGGAAAACAGGCACATGGGAATATAAATACCGGCCATCTTTGGAACTTTGGTGACAGTCACAATATAAAATCGGTGCTGTTGGCACTTGGCACACTTTCTCTCCCAGTCAGCTGGGCTCTGGTACCAGTGTTCACTTTTTGTGTGTGTGTGTGGTTAGCTCTGCTTGTTTGACATGTGGCACATTTTGTCTTACTATTAGTGCATGTTCAATGTGGTGTTTCTTTGTGAGAATCTGTTTAAATCAAGTGCCCATTTTGTGGGTTTCAGTTTAGGTTAAACTAGATAGTAAATAATCTGTAATTTACAATTTTCATATATAATTAGAGCTACTATATTTTTTTTCCCTGGACTCAGAGACAAGTCCTGCTCTCCTCCTGTGAGCTAGTATAGTACATCACTTACTCCTTCTGTCCTTACGTATTATGTACCCATGGTTGCTTTATAGTTAGTAGGTGTCCTTTGAATCTCTGACATCAATTAAATTATAACTTATAATAACTAAAATTAGTGGGCTTCTTTATCTGTTAGATGTACTTAAGTTGGTGAGAATATGAAAGTTCTCTGTAATCAGAGAGCAGGAAAGACGTTGTATCTTTATTTTTAGCGTAGAACTTTCTATTCAACTTATGCCTTTGAGCCTTGAGATACATTTTCCTTCAGATCACTAAGTTGAAGTATCAATTACTGTTTCTTTAACTAATGGGACTTTTATTTTGGTAGATCATGTAAATGATGATGGCTGGAAGCATCTGTGATGGGTAGAAAAATTTCTCTTCAGTATTTTTTTTTTTTCATTCAATAACTGGGGTATTTTATTTTTATTTATTTATTTTTTGACAGCTTAATTTTTCAGCACTTATTTTTTTTTATTTGATAAATTTAACGCCTTTTATTGCCATACCTCATTTTACTGTGCTTTGCTTTAGTGAGCTTATAGATACAATGTTTTTTTTTTTTTCCCCCTTGTTAATTTTCTGTTTAGTTGATCTATCCATAAGTGTGAGTGGGGTATTAAAGTCTCCCACTATTATTGTGTTATTGTTATTTCTCCCTTTCATACTTGTTAGGATTGTCTTACATACTGCGGTGCTCCTCATGTTGGGTGGATATATACTTATAATTGTTATATCTTCTTCTTGGATTGATCCTTTGATCATTATGTAGTGACCTTTCTTTGTCTCTTTTCACAGCCTTTGTTTTAAGTTCTAATTTATCTGATACGAGTATTGTGACTCCTGCTTTTCTTTTGGTCCAATTTGCATGGAAAACCTTTTTCCAGCCCTTCACTTTCAGTCTGTATGTGTCCCCTGTTTTGAGGTGGGTCTCATGTAGACAACATATGTAGGGGGTCTTGTTTTGTATCCATTCAGCCAGTCTTTGTCTTTGGTTGGGGCATTCAACCATTTACGTTTAAGGTAATTACTGATAAGTATGATCCCGTTGCCATTTACTTATTGTTTTGGGTTCGAGTTTATACACCATTTTTGTGTTTCCTGTCTAGAGAATATCCTTTAGTATTTGTTGAGAGCTGGTTTGGTGGTGCAGAATTCTCTCAGCTTTTGCTTGTCTGAAAAGCTTTTTGATTTCTCCTCATACTTGAATGAGATACCTTGGCTGGGTACAATAATCTGGGCTAATGTAGGTTATTTTCTTTCATCACTTTAAGTCATGTCTTGCCAATTCCTCCTGGCTTGAAGAGTTTCTATTGAAAGATCAGCTGTTATCCTTATGGGAATTCCCTTGTGTGTTATTTGTTGTTTTTCCCTTGCTGCTTTTAATATTTGTTCTTTGTGTTTGATCTTTGTTAATTTGATTAATATGTGTCTTGGGGTGTTTCTCCTTGGGTTTATCCTGTTTGGGACTCTCTGGGTTTCTTGGACTTGGGTGATTATTTCCTTCCCCATTTTAGGGAAGTTTTCAACTATTATCTCCTCAAGTATTTTCTCATGGTCTTTGTTTTTGTCTTCTTCTTCTGGAACCCCTATGATTCGAATGTTGTAGCATTTAATATTGTCCTGGAGGTCTCTGAGATTGTCCTCATTTCTTTTAATTCGTTTTTCTTTTATCCTCTCTGATTAATTTATTTCTACCATTCTATCTTCTAATTCACTAATCCTATCTTCTGCCTCTGTTATTCTACTATTTGTTGGCTCCAGAGTGTTTTTAATTTCATTTATTGCATTATTCATTATATATTGACTCTTTTTTATTTCTTCTAGGTCCTTGTTAAACCTTTCTTACATCTTCTCAATCCTTGTCTCCAGGCTATTTATCTGTGATTCCATTTTAATTTCAAGATTTTGGATCAATTTCACTATCATTATTCTGAATTCTTTATCAGGTAGATTCCCTATCTCTTCCTCTTTTGTTTGGTTTGGTGAGCATTTATCCTGTTCCTTTATCTGCTGGGTATTCCTCTGTCTCTTCATCTTGTTTAAATTGCTGAGTTTGGGAGTCCTTTCTGTATTCTGGCAGTTTGTGGAGTTCTCTTTGTTGTGGCGTTTCCTCGCTGTGTGTGGGTATGTAGAGGTGGCTTGTCAAGGTTTCCTGGTTAGGGAAGCTTGTGTCGGTGTTCTGGTGGGTGGAGCTGTATTTCTTCTCTTTGTTCAGTCGCGCTATGGGGAGGGAGGGAGGGATGCTGCAAACAAATGACACTGGCGTGCGCTCGCAGTGCCTCAGCCACACTGGGTCTGCCCCCGCTCACGGCGCGTGTAGCCTCCCTGCCCACACTGCTCAGGCTCTAGGTTGTTCCGCCGGGAACAATCCGAGGCTGGCCCTGGGTTGCATACACCTCCCAGGTCCAAGCCGCTCAGGTTCAGGCACTCAGGTAGTCCTCAGAGGCGCAGACTCAGCTGGGGCTGCGTTTTGTGCTCTTCCCAGGTCCGAGCAGCTCAGGTGATGAGGTGTTTGGCGAGCGCCAATGCTGCGACTTATCACCTCCCTGCCACTTGGTTATCTGGGTGTAAAACCGGCGCACCTTCTCAGGCAGATGTTGACCGTCCAGACCCCCAATAAGTTTTAGTTAGCAAAGAAGCCAGTTTTATAGATAATGTCTCTCTGGGGCTGTGATTGCCCCCTTCCGGCTCTGGCTGCCTGTCACCAGAGGGGGAAGGTTTGCAGCCAGCTACCTCTGTTTAGTCCTTTGTTCCCTGCGCGGGCTGGCGGTGTCTTAGGTTAGGGCTGGCTTTTCGCATGGTAGATTATCCCCACAGCTCTGGTTTGCCTAGCCCAAATTATTTCGCTCAGATCAGTGCTACAGGGTAATTCAGGCCCAGTTACCTTTACTCTCAGCGATTGCAGCCCGCCGCCGCGCCTCCACTGCCCAGCCCCCGCTCGCTAATGGCGGATTGCAGGGCGTACTGCGCTGCCTTCTCCGCTGGGGAGCAGTTACCCGTTAGGGCGGTCGCAATCTGCGAGTTTTAATTGCTTTATTTTATTTTTTCTCCCTGTTATGTTTGTCTCCTGTGCTTCCAAGAGCTCGGCACGGATTTCCGGCAGTGAGAAGGTTTCCTGGCTGTTGGGAAACTTGCTCTCTTTTTAAAGACTCCCTTCCCGGGACGGAACTTCGTCCCTCCCTACTCCTTTGTCTCCTTTTATTTGTCTTTAATATCTTTTTCCTACCTCCTTTCGAGGCAGTTGGGTTGCTTTTCTGGGCTGCCTGCATTCCTCTGCCGGCATTCAGAAGTTGTTCTGTGGAATTTACTCGACCGTTTTAAATCGCCTCTTTTGATGAATTTAGTGGGGGAGAAAGTGTTTTCCCCGTCCTACTCCTCCGCCATCTTGGCGCCTTCCTTGGTATCTACTAAACAATAACTTTGCATTCTCCCTTCTGCCCAGTCCCTGGTAACCATCATTCTAATTTCTATCTTTATCAATTTGACTATTTTATGGTAGCTCATGTAAGTGTAATCATACATTATTTGGTCTTTTGTGACTGGCTTCTTTCCTAGTGTAATTACATTCAAGGTTATTTCATGAATTATATTCATGCTCTAGCATGTCTCAGAATTTAAATCCTTTATAAGGGTGGATAATATTTCACTGTATGCACAT
Organism: Bos taurus; assembly: GCF_002263795.3. NCBI lineage: Eukaryota > Metazoa > Chordata > Mammalia > Artiodactyla > Bovidae > Bos > Bos taurus. The sequence goes on from NW_020192292.1 coordinate 4,925,943, forward strand.
TGCTACAGTTGTTTATCTCATTCCACGCTTTGATGGGCATGTGAGTTGTTTCCACCCTTTTTGGTTCTTGTGAATGATACTGCTATGAAAGGAGTAGTACATGTAGTTAGTGTATTTTCTAAAACCTGCTGAAAAACAACACTCAGGGATTATCCCCCCCACTTATGTACGTTACTGGTGGCTGTTCTATCATAGTACTTGGTAGTTACGTAAATGTATAGAAAACCGATTTTGAGAGATGCCCATTCCTAAAACGTTCGGTTAGTCATCAACCTCTAGAAAGGGAAAAGAATGGGGCATCAAGGAAAAGACTGTTGACCTTTTTTTTCAGGAGCTAGCATGTTACTTTGCACAGGACAAGTGCTCAATAAGCCAGACATTGGATCATGATAAGGAATTTTCATTTTTTTTTTTTTTTTAGGTTTTCCAAGTCTCAAACCAAAAGACTATAAAAAGCCATAGCAGAACTAAGGTTGTAATGTGTCAAAAGAACAAATATTTTGGAATCATTCTGATCATAAAAGTGAATTTCATTTGATAGTTCTATCAACTGTTAAGTCTGAAATGAGCCATATGTTCGTAGGTCTAGACTTGAGCCAAGCACCAGCAAATGCAGTTTAAGGATAGCTTTTCAAAACCATAGTGTTGTGAGGACATAGGGAAAGTAGTGAATCTAGGTTCTGGGGTGGAAGCCCTCTTAAGATACCATCAGATGCAGTAGCAGACACGGCCCTCAAGAGAAATGTAAAAATGTACCTGGCTTAAAATATACACTATTCGTTACTAGATATTTCGATTTTCTAGACCACTGTCCGGAGAAGGTAATGGCACCCCACTCCAGTACTCTTGCCTGGAAAATCCCATGGACAGAGGAGCCTGGTGGGCCGCAGTCTATGAGGTCACTAAGAGTTGGACACGACTGAGAGACTTCACTTTGACTTTTCACTTTATGCATTGGAGAAGGAAATGGCAACCCACTCCAGTATTCTTGCCTGGAGAATCCCAGGGACGGGGGAACTTGGTGGGCTGCCGTCTATGGGGTCACACAGAGTCGGACACGACTGAAGTGACTTAGCAGCAGCAGCAGTCCACTGTCTGTTTAGAGAATCCTCAAGCAATTCCTGCTTCTTAACAAAGTCTTCACAAGTAGAAAGTCATCTATTCATGGCAAGAAGTTGCTGTTACCAAGGGAGTAGAGTGTCCGAAAGTGTACAAATCTCATAATCTGGTAGAGAATGTATACCCCTCCAGAGGCTTTCATTTTTGGGTGGAAAAACAAACCCGGTGTCACCTCCACATTGGGGCCACACAGACCTCACCAGCATTACAAAACCAACGTGCCAAGAGTGCAGAATGTGAAGCCGGAAGCACTCCAGGGCCAGGATCGAGATCCAGGAGAAAAAAAAAAAAAAAAAAACTGAGCATACAGCGTGAGGCCCTAGGCTGCCTCTGGTCTCACCACGCACACTAGGCCCTTTCGGTCAGAGTCCAGTCCCATGGAGGTCTGGGGACCGGCCGGGCTTCCACCCGAGTCTGTAGATTCACGGCATACTCTTCCAGGTGCCTTCACTGGGAGTCTGCCACCAGCTGACTGGGCCCCTTTGGTCTAGGAGTGTGTCACGGATGTATATTGTCACCCTGCTTATTTAACTTCTATGCAGAGTACATCATGAGAAACGCTGGACTGGAAGAAACACGAGCTGGAATCAAGATTGCCAGGAGAAATATCAATAACCTCAGATATGCAGATGACACCACCCTTATGGCAGAAAGCAAAAAGGAACTAAAAAGCCTCTTGATGAAAGTGAAAGTAGAGAGTGAAAGAGTTGGCCAAAAGCTCAACATTCAGAAAACGAAGACCATGGCATTCGGCCCCATCACTTCATGAGAAATAGATGGGGAAACAGTGGAAACAGTGTCAAATTTTATATTTTGGGGCTACAAAATCACTGAAGATGGTAACTGCAGCCATGACATTAAAAGACGCTTAGTCCTTGGAAGGAAAGTTATGACCAACCTAGATAGCATATTCAAAAGCAGGGACATTACTTTGCCAACAAAGGTCCATCTAGTCAAGGCTATGGTTTTTCCAGTGGTCATGTATGGATGTGAGAGTTGGACTGTGAAGAAGGCTGAGCACCGAAGAATTGATGCTTTTGAACTGTGGTGTTGGAGAAGACTCTTGAGAGTCCTTTGGACTGCAAGGAGATCCAACCAGTCCATTCTGAAGGAGATCAGCCCTGGGATTTCTTTTGGAAGGAATGATGCTAAAGCTGAAACTCCAGTACTTTGGCCACCTCATGCGAAAAGTTGACTCATTGGAAAAGACTCTGATGCTGGGAGGGATTGAGGGCAGGAGGAGAAGGGGACGACAGAGAAGGAGATGGCTGGATGGCATCACTGACTCCATGGACGTGAGTCTGAGTGAACTCTGGGAGTTGGTGATGGACAGGGAGGCCTGGCATGCTGTGGTTCATGGGATCACAAAGAGTTGAACATGACTGAGCGACTGAACTGAACTGATTTGACATAGGAAGGGGCCTATAGATCTTGAGAACTATAAGCCAGATCAAGGAACTATCTGAAAATGAACTGACCCCACACTGTCCACAACACCAGAGAAAGCCCTAGATATATTTTTGCTATTATCATTTTTTTAATTTTTATTTTTTTTTATTTTAAGTCCTCAATTACTCATTTAGTTTTCATTTTTATTACCTACTATTACTTTGCAAAAAAAAAAGGACCCTATTTTTAAAGGAAATTTCATATATATATACATATATATACAAACACACACACACACACATACACACACATATTATAATTCTTATGACTTTGTTTTTTTCTTTAATATTGTATTTTTGAGAATCTAATATCTACTCTAAATTTTTAATCTTTGCTGTTTGGTATTTGTTATCAATTTTGTAGCATTAAGAACCCAATCTTCAGTACCCCATTTTTACTTGGAAGTGAGATTAATGGCTTGATTGCTCTCCCCCCTTGGACTCTCCTTTTCTCCACCAGGTCATCTCTATCTCCTCCCTCCCCCTTCTCTTCTCTGCCCAACTCTGTCAATCTCATTGTGTGTTCTGGGATGTGGAGAACACTTAGGGAACTTATTTCTGGCTAGATCTGTCTCTCTCCTTTTTGATTCCCCCTTATAATCCCCTGGGCCACCTCTGTCTCCTTCCTCCCGCTTCTCTTCTTTGTGTAATTCCATGAACATCTCTGAGGGATCCAGACTGAGGAAAGCACATAGGGAACTGATTACTGGCTAGCTTTCTCTCTCCCCTTTTGATTCTCCCTCTTCTCCTCCTGGTCACCTCTATCTCCCTCCTCCCTCTTCTTTTCTCCATGTAACTCTGTGTACCTCTCCAGGTGTCCCTCACTGTGGAAAAGTTTTCATCATAAATCTAGCTCTCTTCCCATCTGCACTGTATAGATGGAGAAGTCTTGAGGCTACTGTAAGAATAAGACTGAAAACCAGAGGCAGAAGGCTTAAGTCCAAATCCTGAGAACACCATAGAACTCCTGACTCCAGGAAACTTTAATCAATAGGTGCTCATCAAATGCCTCCATACCTACACTGAAACCAAGCACTACCCAAGGGCCAACAAGTTCCAAAGCAACACATACCATGCAAATTCTCTAGCAAAACAGGAACACAGCTTTGAGCTTCAATATACAGGCTGCCCAAAGTCAAACCAAACCCACTGACATCTCAAAACTCATTACCGTACACTCTTGCATTCCACAGAGAAGAAATCCAGCTCCATCCACCAGAACACTGACACAAGTTTCCCTAACCAGGAAACCTTGACAAGCCAACCATCCAACCCCATCCACAGGGAAGAACCTCCACAATAAAGATGAAACACAAACCGCCAGAATACAGAAAGGCCACCCCAACCAGGCAATATAAGCAAGATGAAAAGGCAGAGAAATACCCAGCAGGTAAAGGAACAAGATAAATTCCCATCAAAACCAAACAAAAGAGGAAGAGATAGGGAATCTACCTGATAAAGAATTCAGAATAATGATAGTGAAAATGATCCAAAATCTTGAAAACAAAATGGATTTACAGATAAATAACCTGGAGACAAAGATCGAGAAGATGCAAAAAAGGTTTAACAAGGACCTAGAAGAAATAAAAAAGAGTCAATATATAATGAATAATGCAATAAATCAGATCAAAAACATTCTGGAGGGATCAAAACAGTAGAATAATGGAGGCCGAAGGTAGGATTAGTGAGGTAGAAGATAGAATGGTAGAAATAAATGAAACAGAGAAAAAAGAATTAAAAGAAATGAGGACTACCTCAGAGACCTCTGGGACAATGTTAAATGCCCCAATATTCAAATCATAGGAGTCCCAGAAGAAGAAGACAAAAGAAAGACCATGAGAAAATACTTGAGGAGATAATTGTTGAAAACTTCCCTAAAATGGGGAAGGAAATAGTCACCCAAGTCCAAGAAACCCAGAGAGTTCCAAACAGGATAACCCCAAGGCAAGACACTCCAAGACACATATTAATCAAATTAACAATGATCAAACACAAAGAACAAATATTAAAAGCAGCAAGGGAAAAACAACAAATAACACACAAGGGGATTCCCATAAGGATACCAGCTGATCTTTCAATAGTAACTCTTCAGGCCAGAAGGGAATGGTAGGACATACTTAAAGTGAAGAAAGAAAAATAACCTACAGCTCAGATTACTGAAACCAGCAAGGATCTCATTCAAATATGAAGGAGAAATCAAAAGCTTTACAGACAAGCAAAAGCTGAGAGAATTCAGCACCACCAAACCAGCCCTTCAACAAATGCTAAAGGATCTTCTCTTGACAGGAAACACAGAAAGGGTGTATAAACTCAAACCCATGGCAACGGGATCATACTTATCAGTAATTACCTTAAATGTAGGTGGGTTGAATGCCCCAACCAAAAGACAAAGACTAGCTGAATGGATACAAAAACAAGACCCTTATATATGTTGTCTACAAGAGACCCACCTCGAAACAAGGGACCCATACAGACTGAAAGTGAAGGGCTAGAAAAAGATATTCCATGCAAATGGAGACCAAAAGAAAGCAGGAGTAGCAATATTCATTTCAGATAAAATAGACTTTAAAACAGATGCTGTGCAAAGAGACAAAGAAGGACACTACATAATAATTAAAGGATCAATCCAGGAAGAAGATATAACAATTATAAATATATATGCACCCAACATAGAAGCACCGCAATATGTAAGACAAATGCTAATAAGTATGAAAGGGGAAATTAACAATGACACAATAATAGGGGGAGACTTTAATAGCCCAATCACACCTATGGATAGTTCAACTAAACAGAAAATTAACAAAGAAACACAAACTTTAAATGATACAATTGACCAGTTAGACCTAATTGATATCTATAGGACATTTCACCCCAAAACAATGAATTTCACCTTTTTCTCAAGTGCACACGGAACCTTCTTAAGGATAGATCACATCCTGGGCCATAAATCTGGCCTTGGCATATTCAAAAAAACTGAAATCATTCCAAGCATCTTTTGTGACCACAATGCAGTAAGATTAGATGTCAATTACAGGAGAAAAAACTATTAAAAATTTCCAACATATGGAGGCTGAAAATACACGCGGCTGAATAACCAACAAATCACAGAAGAAATCAAAAAAGAAATCAAAATATGCATAGAAACGAATGAAAATGAAAACACAACAACCCCAAACCTATGGGACACTGTAAAATCAGTGCTAAGGGGAAGGTTCATAGCAATACAGGCTTACCTCAAGAAACAAGAAAAAAGTCACATAAATAACCTAACTCTACACCTAAAGCAACTAGAAAAGGAAGAAATGAAGAACCCCAGGGTTAGTAGAAGGAAAGAAATCTTAAAAATTGGGGCAGAAATAATTGCAAAAGAAACAAAAGAGACCATAGCAAAAATCAACAAAGCCAAAGCTGGTTCTTTGAGAAGATAAATAAAATTGACAAACCATTAGCAAGACTCATCAAGAAACAAAGGGAGAAAAACCTAATTAACAAAATTAGACATGAAAATGGAGAGATCACAACAGACAACACACAAATACAAAGGATCATAAGAAACTATTATGAGCAACTATATGCCAATAAAATGGACAACTTGGAAGAAATGGACAAATTCTTAGAAAAGTACAACTTCCCAAAACTGAACCAGGAAGAAATAGAACAATCTTAACAGACCCATCAGAAGCATGGAAATTGAAACTGTAATCAGAAATCTTCCAGCAAACAAAAGCCCAGGTCCAGACGGCTTCACAGCTTAATTTGACCAAAACTTTAGAAGGAGCTAACACTTATCCTACTTAAACTCTTCCAGAAAATTGCAGAGGAAGGTAAACTTCCAAACTCATTCTATGAGGCCACCATCATCCTAACAGCAAAACCTGACAAAGATGCCACACACACAAAAAGAAAACTACAGGCCAATATCACTGGTGAACATAGATGCAAAAATCTTTAACAAAATTCCATCAAACAGAATCTAATAACATATTAAAAAGATCATACATCATGACCAAGTGGGCTTTATCCCAGGGATGCAAGGATTGTTCAATATTCAAAAATCAATCAATGTAATACACATTAACAAACTGACAGATAAAAACCATATGATTATCTCAACAGATGCAAAGAAAGCCGTTGACAAAATTCAACATCCATTTATGACAAAAAAAAAAAAAAAAAAACCCTCCAGAAAGCAGGAATAGAAGGAACATACCTCAACATAATAAAAGCTATATATGACAAAACCACAGCAAACATTATCCTCAATGGTGAAAAACTGAAAGCATTTCCCCTAAAGTCAGGAACAAGACAAAGGTGCCCACTCTCACTACTACTATTCAACATAGTTTTGGAAGTTTTGGCCACGGCAATCAAAGCAGAAAAAGAAATAAAAGGAATCCAGATTGCAAAAGAAGAAGTAAAACTCTCACTGTTTGCAGATGACATGATCCTCTACATAGAAAACCTGAAAGACTACACCAGAAAATTACTAAAGCTAATCAATGAATACAGTAAAGTTGCAGGATATAAAATCAACACACAGAAATCCCTTGCATTCCTATACACTAATAATGAGAAAACAGAAAGAGAAATTAAGCAAACAATTCCATTCACCATTGCAACGAAAAGAATAAAATACTTAGGAATATATCTACCTAAAGAAACAAAAGACCTATATATAGAAAATGATAAAACACTGGTGAAAGAAATCAAAGACGACACAAATAGATGGAGAAATATACCATGTTCATGGATCGGAAGAATCAATATTGTGAAAATGAGTATACTACCCAAAGTAGTCTATAGATTCAATGCAAACCCCATCTAGCTACCAATGGTATTTTTCACAGAGCTAGGACAAATACTTTCACAATTGGTATGGAAACACAGAAACCTCGAATAGCCAAAGCAATTTTGAGAAAGAAGAATGGAACTGGAGGAATCAACCTGCCTGACTTCAGGCTCTACTACAAAGCCACAGTCATCAACACAGTATGGCACTGGCACAAAGACAGAAATATAGATCAATGGAACAAAATAGAAAGCCCAGAGTTAAATCCACACATCTGTGGGCACCTTATCTTTGACAAAGGAGGCATGAATATACAATGGAGAAAACACAATCTCTCTAACAAGTGGTGCTGGGAAAACTGGTCAACAACTTGAAAAAGAGTGAAACTAGAACACTTTCTAACACCACATGCAAGAATAAAGTCAAAATGGATTAAAGATCTAAACATAAGACCAGAAATTATAAAACTCCTAGAGGAAAACATTAGAGAAGGCAATGGCACCCCACTCCAGTACTCTTGCCTGGAAAATCCCATGGACAGAGGAGCCTGGTAGGCTGCAGTCCGTGGGGTCGCTAGGAGTCGGATACGACTGAGAGACTTCCTTTCACTTTTCACTTTCACGCATTGGAGAAGGAAATGGCAACTCACTCCAGTGTTCTTACCTGGAGAATCCCAGAGATGGGGGAGCCTGCTGGGCTTCCGTCTATGGGGTCTCACAGAGTCAGACACGACTGAAGCGACTTAGCAGCAGTAGCAGTAGCAGAGGAAAACATAGGCAAAACACTCTCTGACATAAATCACAGCAGGATCCTCTAGGACCCACCTCCCAGAATATTGGAAACAAAAGCAAAAATAAAGAAATGGGACCTAATTAATATTAAAAGCTTCTGCACAACAAAAGAAACTGTAAGCAAGGTGAAAAGACAGCTTTCAAAATGGGAAAAAATAATAGCAAATGAAGCAACTGACAAACAACTAATCTCAAAAATATACAAGCAACTCCTGCAGCTCAATTCCATAAACATAAACGACCCAATCAAAAAATGGGCCAAAGAACTAAACAGACATTTCTCCAAAGAAGACATACAGATGGCTAACAAATACATGAAAAGATGCTCAACATCACTCATTATCAGAGAAATGCAAATCAAAATTACTATGAGATACCAGTTCATGCCAGTCAGAATGGCTGCTACCCAAAAGTCTAAAACCAATAAATGCTGGAGAGGGTGTGGAGAAAAGGGAACCCTCTTACACTGTTGGTGGGAATACAAACTAGTACAGCCACTATGGAGAACAGTGTGGAGATTCCTTAAAAAACTGGAAATAGAACTACCATATGACCCAGCAATCCCACTGCTGGGCATACACACGAAGGAAACCAGAATTGAAAGAGACACATGTACCCCAATGTTTGTTGCAGCACTGTTTATAATAGCCAGAACATGGAAGCAACCTAGATGTCCATCAGCAGAGGAATGGATAAGAAAGCTGTGGTACATATACACAATGGAGTATTACTCAGCTGTTAAAAAGAATGCATTTGAATCAGTTCTAATGAGGTGGATGAAACTGGAGCCTATTATACAGAGTGAAGTAAGCCAGAAAGAAAAACACCAATCAGACCAGATCAGATCAGTCACTCAGTCATGTCCGAATCTTTGCAACCCCATGAATCCCAGCACGCCAGGCCTCCCTGTCCATCACCAACTCCCGGAGTTCACTCAGACTCACATCCATCGAGTCAGTGATGCCATCCAGCCATCTCATCCTCTGTTGTCCCCTTTTCCTCTTGCCCCAATCCCTCCCAGCATCAGAGTCTTTTCCAATGAGTCAGCTCTTCACATGAGGTGGCCAAAGTACTGGAGTTTCAGCTTTAGCATCATTCCTTCCAAAGAAATCCCAGGGCTGATCTCCTTCAGAATGGACTGGTTGGATCTCCTTGCAGTCCAAGGGACTCTCAAGAGTCTTCTCCAACACCACAGTTCAATGGCATCAATTCTTCGGCGCTCAGCCTTCTTCACAGTCCAACTCTCACATCCATACATGACCACAGGAAAAACCATAACCTTGACTAGATGGTCCTTTGTTGGCAAAGTAATGTCTCTGCTTTGGAATATGCTATCTAGGTTTGTCATAAATTTCCTTCCAAGGAGCAAGCATCCTTTAATTTCATGGCTGCAGTCACCATCTGCAGTGAATTTGGAGCCCAGAAAAATAAAGTATGGCACTGTTTCCACTGTTTCCCCACCTATTTCCCATAAAGTGATGGGACCGGATGCCATCAGGAAGTTCACGGTTCACATATTGCTGAAGCCTGGCTTGGAGAATTTTAAGCATTATTTTACTAGCATGTGAGATGAGTGCAATTGTGCGGTAGTTAGAGCATTTTTTGGCATTTCCTTTCTTTGAGAGTGGAATGAAAATTGACCTTTTCCAGTCCTGTGGCCACTGCTGAGTTTTCCATATTTGCTGGAAAATTGAGTGCAGCACTTTCACAGCATCATCTTTCAGGATTTGGAAGAGCTCAACTGGAATTTCATCACCTCCACTAGCTTTGTTCATAGTGATGCTTTGTAAGGCCTGCTTGACTTCGCATTCCAGGATGTCTGGCTCTAGGTCAGTGATCACACCATCGTGATTATCTGGGTCGTGAAGATCTTTTTGTACAGCTCTTCTGTGTTTTCTTGCCATCTCTTCTTAATATCTTCTGCTTCTGTTAGGTCCATACCATTTCTGTCCTTTATCGAGCCCATCCGTGCATCAAATGTTCCTTTGCTGTCTCTGATTTTCTTGAAGAGATCTCTAGTCTTTCCCATTCTGTTGTTGTTTTCCTCTATTTCTTTGCATTGATCACTGAAGAAGGCTTTCTTATCTCTTCTTGCTATTCTTTGGAACTCTGCATTCAGATGTTTATATCTTTCCTTTTCTCCTTTGCTTTTCACTTCTCTTCTTTTCACAGCTATTTGTAAGGCCTCCCCAGACAGCCATTTTGCTTTATTGCATTTCTTCTCCATGGGGATGGTCTTGATCCCTGTCTCCTGTACAATGTCACGAACCCCATTCCATAGCTCATCAGGCACTCTTATCTATCAGATCTAGTCCCTTAAATCTATTTCTCACTTCCACTGTATAATCATAAGGGATTTGATTTAGGTCATACCTGAATGGTCTAGTGGTTTTCCCTACTTTCTTCAATTTAAGTCTGAATTTGGCAATAAGTAGTTCATGGTCTGAGCCACAGTCAGCTCCCAGTCTTGCTTTTGCTGACTGTATAGAGCTTCTCCATCTTTGGCTGCAAAGAATATAATCAATCTGATTTCAGTGTTGACCATCTGGTGATGTCCATGTGTAGAGTCTTCTCTTGTGTTGTTGGAAGAGGGTGTTTGCTATGACCAGTGCATTTTCTTGGCAAAACTCTATTAGTCTTTGTCCTGCTTCATTCCGTATTCCAAGGCTAAATTTGCCTCTGTTACTTCAGGTGTTTCTTGACATCCTACTTTTGCATTCCAGTCCCCTATAACGAAAAGGACATCTTTTTGGGGGGTTAGTTCTAAAAGCTGTTGTAGGTCTTCATAGAACCATTCAACTTCAGCTTCTTCAGCATTACTGGTTGGGGCATAGACTTGGATTACTGTGATATTGAATGGTTTGCCTTGGAAATGAACAGAGATCATTTTGTCGTTTTTGAGATTGCGTCCAAGTACTGCATTTTGGACTCCTTTGTTGACCATGATGGCTACTCCATTTCTTCTCAGGGATTCCTGCCCGCAATACTGGATATAATGGTCATCTGAGTTAAATTCACCCATTCCAGTCCATTTCAGTTCGCTGATTCCTAGAATGTCGACATTCACTCTTGTCATTTCTTGTTTGACCACTTCCAATTTGCCTTGATTCATGGACCTGACATTCCAGGTTCCTATGCAATATTGCTCTTTACAGAATCAGACATTGCTTCTATCACCAGTCACATTCACAGCTGGGTATTCTTTTTGCCCTGGCTCCATCCCTTCATTCTTTCTGGAGTTATTTCTCCACTGATCTCCAGTAGCATATTGGGCACCTACTGACCTGGGGAGTTTCTCTTTCAGTATCCTATCATTTTACCTTTTCGTACTGTTCATGGGATTCTCAAGGCAAGAATACTGAAGTGGTTTGCCATTCCCTTCTACAGTGGACCACAGTCTGTCAGATCTCTCCACCATGACCCGCCCATCTTGGGTTGCCCTACGGGCATGGCTTAGTTTCATTGAGTTAGACAAGGCTGTGGTCCTAGTGTGATTAGATTGACTAGTTTTCTGTCAGTATGGTTTCAGTGTGTCTGCCCTCTGATGCCCTCTTGCAACCCCTACTGTATTACTTGGGTTTCTCTTACCTTGGGCGTGGGGTATCTCTTCATGGCTGCTCCAGCAAAGTGCAGCCAATGCTCCTTACCTTGGACGAGGGGTATCTCCTCACTGCCACCCTTCCTGACCTTCACCATGGGATAGCTCCTCTAGGCCCTCCTGTGCCTGGGCAGCCATGGCCTGGGGTTGGTCCTCCCGGCCACCGCCCCTGGCTTCGGGCATGGGGGCGTGGGGTAGCTCCTCCAGCCCGCCCGCCACCCTTGGCCTTGGGCTTAAGGGCATGGGGTATCTCCTCCCGGCCGCCCCCCCCTGACTCGGAAGTGGGGTAACTCCTCTTGGCCACCGCCCTTTGGGCATGGGATCCTCTTGGCTTCTGCCCCTGACCTCGGACGTTGGGTAACTCCTCTCGGCTGCATTTTAGCGCGCACGTTGCAGCCACCTGGAATTTAGAAAGATGGTAATGATGACCCTGTATGTGAGACAGCAAAAGAGACACAGAGGCACAGAACAGTCTTTTGGACTCTGTGGCAGAGGGCAAGGGTGGGATGATTTGTGAAAATGGCATTGAAACATGTATATTATCATATGTGAAATGAATCACCAGTCCAGGTTTGATGCATGATACAGGGTGCTTGGGGCTGGTGCACTGGGATGACCCAGAAGGATAGGATGGGGAGGGAGGTGGGAGGGGGGTCCAGGATGGGGAACACGTGTACCCCCATGGTGGATTCATGTCAATGTATGGCAAAACCAATACAATATTGTAAAGTAATTAGCCTCCAATTAAAATAAATAAATTTATACATTTTAAAAGAAGAAACATGTATATTACCATATGTAAAATAGATGACCAGTGCAAGTCCAATGCATCAAGCATGGCACTCAAAACCAGTGCTCTGGAAAACCGAGAGGGATGGAGTGGGAAGGGAGTGGGGAGGGGGGTTCAGGATGTGGGGGTCACATGTACACCCATGGCTGATTCATGCTGATGTATGGCAAAACCCACCACAATATTGTAAAGTAACTATCCTTCAATTAAAATAAATAATTTTAAAATAAATAAATAAATAAAACACACACACAAAAACCCACCTCAGATCAAGGGTCATCTCCTCCAGGACTCCCCACTTTGAAGAGATAGTCCTTTTGCATGATCTTGTGGCACTGTATCCTGTGACATCACAGCCTGCATATGACATTACACACCCTGTGTGCATGCATGCTAAGTCACTTCAGTCATGTCCAACGCTGTGTGACCCTGTGGACTGCAGCCTGCCAGACTTCTCTGTCCATGGGATTCTCCAGACAGGAATACTGGGGTGGGTTACCATGCCCCCCTCCTCCAGGGGATCTTCCCAACCTAGGGATTGAATCCACATCTCTTACATTGGCAGGCGGGTTCTTCACCACTAGCGACGCCTGGAAATCCCATTATATACACCATGCTGTGCTGTGCTCTGCTGTGCTGCTGCTTAGTTGCTCAGTCATGTCTGACTCTGCAACTCCACGGACTGCAGCCCGCCAGGCTCCTCTGTCCATGAGGATTCTCCAGGCAAGAATACTGGCATGGGTTTCCATGTCCTCCTCCAGGGGATCTTCCCAACCCAGGGATTGAACCCAGGTCTCCCACATTACAGGTGGATTCTTTAGTGTCTGAGCCTCCTGGGAAGCCCAAGAATACTGGAATGGGTAGCCTATCCCTTCTCCAGGGGATCTTCCTGACCCAGGAATCAAACCTGGTTCTCCTGCATTATAGGCAGATTCTTCACCAGCTGAGCGACCAGGGAAGCCCCATTACATAACCTAGTGATTGGTTATTTACGTGTCTGTCTCTCCCTTTAGATTTCCAACTCTTAAAGGCAGGGACTGTGACTGTCTGAATGCTCATGCTTAACACAAAGCTTCCTGTCACATAGATCTCCAGCATGCTTTTGTTGAAGCAATGAATCGTCCTTGCTACCTCTCTCTCCCTCATGCCCTATGGCCTGCCCTTCCTGAAATCCTACCCACATCAAAAGACTCCTCCAATACATTGATTACTCTCCATCTTTACCACTCTGCTTCAAGCCACCATCCTCTATCAGGTGGACCTACATAACAGCCTTCTAATTGTCAAAATTACTTTAACCCCAGCAATCTAGTTCCGATATAAGAGCTGGTAGGGGAGGGGGGGCTGGGGTTGGGTCTAAAATAGAGAGCTCATCATGTCACTCACTAGTTAGAAAGTCTTTAGTGGTATCCATTAAAAGCAGCTCAATAAAAAGCTTGAGGGACATTAAAAATCTTAATTTTAGTAAGACAAATTCCTACAAACTTATACCCCAGGATGATTTAACCTCTAAAACACATTAAGAACTACTATAGGGCTGTAAGGTGCCTCCTTAACATTTAACAAAGAAAAATAGTTCTTCAGTATCTAGAGCTAACTCATTTTCTCTGCCTTCTGTGCTTAATAATGCCTCAAACTTTTTGGTTCAAATCTGATAGAATATTTGATGTCATGGAGAAATAAAGGATTAAAAGTCTTTTCATAGTATTTGTAGCCAGGAGCTCATGTGTCACCATGGTGAGATTATGCTGTCAGGATATGACATAGAATGATTATGAAGTCATAGGCCCCTAAAACAAGCTGAGTCATGTTAAATTCAGCAGTTTCCTTGGGAGAGGAAACAGGACAACAAGGTCCTGGACATGAATCTCTTCATTTATGTCCTCCTTTTATCAATTTGGACAAGTAGTTGTTTAGATAGAAATGAAAGCAATGGATCTGCTACTGCAGGTATGTCCCTAACCTTAAAACCTAGAAATTATGATCTATTATGTTAAATGTATTCCAGTACTTAATTAGACAAGCTAGCTGTGTGTAAGAAATCTGCTGTTTATTCTACTTTACTATGAGAAGGTCTTCGAGAATTTCTAGGACAACACCTGAAAGTTTTACTTCTGTGTAAACATTCCAAACATAGAAACATGAAGAGTACAGCCTTACTGTCCCCTTTCATTCCCCTTCCCCACCCAATCCACCAACCCCTGCACCTCCCCCACCAGCCACATCAGAAAATTCTATGTGAATGAGTCTAGCATGGTACCTAACACATAGTAGGTTTCAAGAACTGTGTTTTCTTGTCCCATCCCTTTTCCCACCATACACGTTCACACAAACATCAACACTCCAGTGCATTCACACATTCAAATACCTAGGTAATGGGTTGAACAAGCCACGATGTGGGGTAACCTAGGTAATTATACTGATTAGCCAAAGACAGCTCCCAGATTTGGCTTGTAGACTGTGACTGGCTGGGGAGGTGATAGAGGGAGGAAAATGACAGTGGTTATCATGCTTAAAGAAATAATTGATGATGAGATTTGACTTGGATCTACAGTAACAAACCCCCATCAAAATGGAAGCAAACTTGGTTCCCAAGCACATGTTCTGATGATACATGTTCTTTCATAGTAACTACACGTGCTGAATTCAAGCAGACCAAACTGCAGGAATTATGGCGACGTCTACTCATTATTGTAATTGGTACCCTTATCACTGGCTATATGGTCACGTGTACCTGCTTGCTTCACTATAGCTGTGATAGCGAGGAAGCCCATAAAGCAGCCAAGTAAGTCTTACACCTTTGAATAAAAGTACAAGGTTGGGGGAGGCACGTGTTCTTCACTATACTCTATAACTGTGAGAGCGGGGAAGTCCCCAAAGCAGCCACATTAAGTCTTACACCTTTGAACTAAAAATACAAAGTGGCGGGGTGTAGGGGTGAGGTGAGGAGGTGGGTGTGCACGCGCATGAAGAACTGTACCTGCACACGCATGCGCACTCACACGTAAGCGGGTTCACTGTTGTTTTGTTACTTACCATTAACTTTAGACTTCAGAAGAGCTACCAACATCTTGTGGGCTGGATATGTTCACTTAAATGAAGCTCTTAAATTATCTCAAGTACATTATCAACTTTAGCCAAAACTATCTCCTATTCAGGGTTCACTTGAGCCCCAGGCTGCTAATTTCATTGTAAGTTGAGTCTATGAAAAGAGGGAATGACTATCTAAATAAGACAGAATCAAAATCTTCTCAGGGGAGGAGTTGGGTCTCTGCATTCCAAAGATAGTAACACATTTTGGATAATCTATCGTTTTGAGATGTAATAACATGAAAAATTTTCAACTGTGTTCAGTGATTCTAGTCCCTGGCTTTAATATAGGAGGATTAGGCTGGCACTTGGTATACTGGGTCTCTAAAAATTTCCCAATCCAAGGACTGGTGACTGAAATATACCACTGTTCTATTCCTTCAGTTTTAGAGTTAGCATGTGAGGATTAATATGTATGGTTACAAACCTTGATGGTGTAAATATGATAGGAAAACAATGAATTTGGTCTAAGACTTTTTTATGTGACAGGTTGTGACATTTGTGCCTCAGTTGCATATCAAGTTGTGGCTTTTTTGTGAAAACTATAATTTCTGGATTAGATAAATTCTCTCTCTCCCTCTCAACAGTAGATTTGAAACAAGTTTGTGTCATTGCATATATAGACTATATGGTTATACATTGTGGTTGACACAGCAAAATTAAGAAAAAGAAAAAGAAAAGCATTCAACACGAGTTCAAATCTGTAACCTGAGTCATAGTTTTCACCACACTCCGATTCTTACTGTGTTCAATTTTCCTGCTAGAGCCACAAAAAGACCACAAGTCTAAATTGACACAATAGCCCATATTTTCTGGTAACAGCAATCTTACTCCTCTGATTTAAATTGTCATATTCCAAATCCTCTGTATTTTCAGGGACAAGAAAGAAGATATCACCATCAAGGCATCCAGGTCATCTAAAATATCATTTACTGACTCCAAGTCACCGACTGCTGGTCTGGGAGATCCAGAAAGACAATCCGTGGTATCCAGAATAGATAAGTCATCTGGGCCCTCAAGTCCACGAAAAGTTCCTTCAAGTGCAGAAAAGTTAGTCAGGCCCTCGAGTCAAAAAAAACCATCCAAGCCATCAGCTCCCAAAAAAGTGTTAGGATCACCCCCCCAGGAAAAGTTGCATAGAACACGCAGTCCAAAAAAGGCACACAGGCAGGCTCATGCCCATAAGCTAGTCAGTCAGGTCAGTCCATCCTATCCAGAGAAGGCCATCAAGTCAACTTGGCCACCAAGTCTACAGTGTCGGGTCAAGCCAACCAAAACTCCTCTACCCTATCCAAAGAATCAAAGCTTCCCTGAGCAATCAAGTGTAGATAAACTGACCAAACGCCAGAGATATCTTAAACTAAAATGCCCAGCTAGTGCAGGTAGGGCAGAAATATTATCTAGGCCTCATCCAGTGAAGTTTTGTCGATGCTACAAGGAAAAGTGCCTTGTTTGCAGAGCTGTTTCTGAGCCGTTCATCACTCATGTTTCAGACGCCAATAAAAAGCATGTTCCAGTTACACTGTTTTCACGCGAATTGAAGCACTTTTACAAGTCGTATAAAAAGAAACAACCCATATACAACACACTGTATGGCAACATGAGTGACAGTGATATCACAACATACAACAGTGATGGTGAGAGTGACAGGGAGGTGATTATAATGTGCAATATAAAATGCAAGGAAGACATGTTTAAAAACTCCCAAAATAATTAAGGGATCAAAAGAAAGACCACCCATGCAGAAGCAAGCTTCTATGAATTATTATATGCTCACCATATTTAAGAACCTGGTAGAGGAAAACTCCACTTGGTATCACTATTGAGATTAGACTTATATCCATCTCGAGGCAATTTACTTGAAAAATAGTAAATAAATGTGTGACATAACAACTGATTTTGTTGTAATTATTATTGTATTTTAGAGGTATAAATCTCTTTGGGAGGTATCTTAGATCTACTTGGGCAAATTCTGGAGATGGTGAGGGACAGGGAAACCCAGCCTGCTGCAGTCCATGGGGTCACACAGAGTTGGACACGACTTGATGGCTGAACAACAACAACGTAGATCTGGTCACTTGGATGGGCTTCCCAGCTGGTGCAGTGGTAAAGAATCCACCTGCCAATGGAAGAGATGTGGGTTTGATCCCTGGGTTGGGAAGATCCTTTGGAGGAGGAAATAGCAACCCACTCCAGTAGTCTTGCCTGGGAAATTCTATGGACAGAGGAGTCTGAAGGGCTACAGTTGATGGGGCCGATAAAAGTTGGACACAGGTGCAGGGTTAAATGTGAACCACAGTCACACACACACACACACACACACACACACACACACACACACACAAATATAGAAAGGTATTACAAGATGGGTACCCTGGGCTCCTCTTTCCCTTGGATTAGCCCTCAATTGAAGTCTCAACCCAACTATCTTTTAAATTTTGACAGAGTGTCCTCACAGTCTAAGACTGTCTTTCTCTGGTGCCCAGTGTGTGGCAGAAATGGCTCTGTGTGCTTGATTCTGGCTGCGTTGGGGAAATTCCTGATAGTTATTTCCTTTTTTAAAACATATTTATTTGACCATGCCAGTTCTTAGTTGTGGCATGCAAACCCTTGGCTGCAGCATGTGATTCTCTGACCAGGGATAGAACCCAGACCCCCTGCATTGGGAGTGTGGAGTTTTAGCCACTGAACCACCAGGGAAGTCCCAATACTCATTTCTAATACCACTGCCTCTGATGACTGCTACCAAAGTAAGGGTCCAGGCTCCAGCCCCCACTCTCAAGGTTTTTGATTCTTTTGGTTACCCTTCAAATTGATAAAGAGAGTTTGCCCTGTTGTGCATTCTCAGAATGGCCCAGATAGAGGTCGGATATATACCCATTTTCTTCACAGGGTACCTTCTTACTTAGAATCCAGAGGGCTGGGAGGCCAGGGGAAAACCTTGGAGTTATATTTTCTAGCTTCCTCACTGATGAGAGGTTATCCCTGCCCACTTCCAAGAGCATGGTTCAGAAAAACAGACAAAATCCTGCAGTCCCAGCCTATATTCTAGTACAGTGAGGTCAGTCCCCTGTCACATTCAGCAGGGTCAGTTAAATTCCATAGCTAGCATATATTGGATGTGTACTACTTGCCAGACATTGTACTAAGTCCCTTTATGTCCAGGATATCTGAAGGCCACCCTCCCCTCAATTTTACTGATTTAGAAAAAGGACTCACAAGACTCAAAAGCAGATTATAGTCATGGCTGAGGTTTATTAGAGCAAAAATATACAAATCAAGAGCAACAGGAAAAAGACGTCTTTTCGGGTGAATCAGAGAGTTTGGACATGCGCTTTTGAGTACTTGCCCCTCTGGGGCCACCTAGGACATTCTCTCTTCTCTAGCAACAAACTAGAGGCATGTGTGCAACATGGCTCTGCCCAGGGAAGCCTCAGCATCTGAGGCTTTTATTGAGAACAGGTCCCATAGGTACATCATGCTCCATAACCAGACATGGCAAGTGAAACTCAGGATCCCAACAATGACACCAGATGCACATTATCGATGTTGATGTTTGTGCCAAGCAATCAGGTGAACAAAACATGATCATCAACCAATTAACATTAGAACATTCCCCCTGGGTTGACCAATAGTCAAATCATGATTTCCAGTTCCCTTGACATACAAGGACCAAACAACCAGACCTGCTGTGTTAACACTTTCCTCACATTCACATATTTTATTTAATCCCCAACAGTCCCCTATTATATGGACTACCATATGAGTTAACTGATGCTCTGTATCATATAGTAAGATCACATCTAGCAATTGATTGAATCAAGATATGAATCTATGATTGACTTAAGTTCAAATTTTCATTATGCTGTACTGCCTTCTCACTTCCAGTTTCTGGGGTATGTGTTTATTCTCAGATCACCCAGTCCACTGGTATCAGCAAAGTCCTTACTTGACTTTTAATCAATCTGGACCATCCTCCTAACTTACCAGGAGCATATAAATATGTTTTGACTTCATTCACATCTGACTTCCCCATAACCTCTGCCTCCTCCACTGGTAGTCTCCTGGTGGGGTCTGTAAGGTCATCATGAAATTCACAGATGGCATGATATATAAAAGTTTTAAGAGGTAGAAAATGCATTTGAAAAGCATTGTGGTAGCTACAGACTTGATTTCCTACTGGTATTACATTTTTTGTGAAGATAAACTGCAAAGGGTTAGAATTGTTCTGGGATAGCCTGGTCTTTTTAAAATTCACAAATAGAAGCAAAAGTTCTGATGAAATTTTTATGGTTTAGTATGAAAAACAGTTCAAACAAAAAAGTAGGAGTATGAATGAACACCCATATAAACATTGCTCAGATTCAACACTTATCATTACATGGCCAATGTTGTTTCATTTAAACTACTATCCATTGCCCTCCCATTTATATCTCAAAAAAATAATAAATTTTAAAAATACATAAACACAATACTCCATGGGATCACAAAGAGTCAGATACAACTGAGTGACTGAACTTAACTGAACTGAAACACAATACTATTATCTCATATGAAACTTAATAATAATTACTTAATATAAATTATCCAGTCTGTATGCAAATTTCCTCCATTTGCCTCATTTTTTTTAGTGGTTGCTTTGTTCAAATGATGTTAACCAGCGTTTGACAGCATCTCAGTCTAAATTTTTTAAAAATTAAAATTTCATTGGGTAATCTGGCTTCATATTGTAAGATGATTTTGGAGTTTATCTGGGCTATCAGTAGCCTGGAAAATAGCCAATGTCAAAACTGCATAGTTTTTCAGCTTAAATTCAACCGAAGTCTTGGTAGGCAAAGTCAAATGACCTAAGCTTTCTTCTCTTTATCATTCTTAAGCTAAAGACTTGTAATACTTTAAAGGCTGGGAATATTAATATCTAATAAAAAGGACTAACTGCCAGTGACAACCAATGATAATGACATCTTAAACACAAGCTATGAGCATGAGTATGTATGTTGCTTTTTAAACCACACTTAATTATAGAGAAGGAGTCTACAGAATATTTGAAGCTCATTCAACGTGAAAAATTCTAGGTGCATTAGTATGGGGCTTCACACATAAAACCAATATAAAATATATAAAAAAGCATGTACCCTGAGTTAGAGAAGAAATTTTGCAAAAAAGAAAAATAATAATTTTTTTACCAGTCAAAGCTTCCACAAGTTAATACCTAAAACAACTCGTCTCACTTCAAAGGATAGTTTTTGACACTTCTTGGCAATGTCCTGGTTTAAGTAAGAGGACTCTGAATCTCTATTTGCTAGCCTTCTTGTAGCATTATCTTACCTGTCATGATATCTTTCTTCTGTCTGGCTCCCATTTTATATTTCCCGGTTCAGCAAGTGTCAGGGCTGTATGTCAGTCAGTCCTTGGCTTCCTTACATTCCCGGCCACCAGGGGTCGCTGTGAAGCCAGTTTCAAACGTGGTCCTTCCCTCTAAGACCATCAGCGCTGGGTTTCCCTTTCATCCACATTCCTTACCTTCATCTCCAAAACTCATACCTTGTTCCTGTCTATGGAACTAAAATCGTTAGTTCTTCAGCCATGTCCAACTCTTTCTGGCTCCGTGGATTATAGCCCACCTTACTTCTCTATCGACGGAATTCTCCAGGCAAGAATCCTGGAGTAGGCAGTCCTTCCTTTCTCTAGGGGATCTTCCAGACCCAGGGATCCAACTCAGGTCGCCAGCACTGCAGGCAGATTCTTTACCATCTGAGCTACCAGGGAAGCTCTGGGGTCACAGAGAGTCGGACACGACTGAATGACTAACACAACGATAACAATGGAACTGAAATTATTTATATTTTGCTCCTTTTATTCAGTAAGTTCATTTCAGTTCAGTCGCTCAGACCTGTCCAACTTTTTGTGACCCCTTGGACTGCAGCACGCCAGGCTTGCCTGTCCACCACCAAATCCAGGAGCTTACTCAAACTCATGTCCATCGAATGGGTGATTCCACCCCACCATCTCATTCTCTGTCGTCCCCTTCTCCTCCCGCCTTCAATCTTTCCTAGCATCAGAGTCTTTTCATGAGTCAGTTCTTTGCATCAGGTGGCCAACGTATTGGAGCTTCAGCTTCAGTATCAATCCTTCCAAGGAATATTCAGGACTGATTTCCTTTAGGATTGACTGATTAGATCTCCTTGACTGGTTGAATCTCACTTTATTCAATAAAGTGCTTTCTAAAAACCTATCCCTTAAAAAAAGTGCAAAAATGCAGATTTCAAACACTTCCAACATGTATTTCTACATGAAATTCTATAAGCATGGAAGTACACAACATTGTAAATCAACTTTACTTCAATAAAATTTTTAAAAATTAAACTTTTAAAATTAAAAAAAATTAAGAAATTATATATACAATGGAATATCACTCAGCTATAAAAGGAATGTATTTGAGTTAGTTCTAATGAGGTGGATGAAACTTGAGTTTATTATACAGAGTGAAGTAAGTCAAAAATAGAAAGACAAATACTGTATAGTAACACATACATGTGGAACCTAGAAAGATGGTACTGATGATCCTACATGCAGGGCAGCAAAGGAGACACAGATGTAAAGGACAGACTTTTGGACTCAGTGGGAGAAAGAGAGGGTGGGATAATTTGAGAGAACAGTATTGAAACATATACATTACCATATGTAAAATAGATAGCCAGTGTGAGTTTGAGGTATGAGGCAGGGCCAGGGCACCTAAAGCAGGTGCTCTGTGACAACCTGGAGGGATGGAGTGGGGTGGGAGTTGGGAGGGGGATTCAGGAGGGAAGGGACACAAGTATACCTATGGCCAATTCATGTTGCTATATGACAAAAACCATCACAATACTGTAAAATAATTATTCTCCAATTAAAATGAAGGCATAAATTTTTTAAAAAGAAATTATAGAAACATGTAGCTGAAAGGATGCTTAGAAATCCTCTCTTCTATCTCCTGTGGGGAGAGGGGCTATGAAGAGCTGAAGGAATGCTCACTCCGCTAGAAGACCATGTTTTACCAGGCTAACAGGGTTGAGGATGCTAGCTCGCTGTGGCATGTGCCTGGTCGGCAGATCTTTAAGTGGCAACAGAGAAGTGCTACACCAGATGAGGGATATTTAAAAGTCTCCAGTTTTATCAACTCTCAAAATCCTCCAGTCCCTGCCACATTGTGAAATTCCTAAGAATTAGAAGCAACAAAGGAAGGGAACTAGAAGTAGGAAGAAAGTTTTCTGAGAGCTTCAGTCAAATATCTCCTTAAGGGCAACCTATATCAGTTCAGTTCAGTTCAGTTCAGTCGGGCAGTCATGTCTGACTCTTTGCAACCTCATGAATCGCAGCACGCCAGGCCTCCTTGTCCATCACCAACTCCCGGAGTTCACTCAGACTCACGTCCATCGAGACAGTGATGCCATCCACCCATCTCATCCTCTGTCGTCCCCTTCTCCCCCTGCCCCCAGTCCCTCCCAGCATCAGAGTCTTTTCCAATGAGTCAACTCTTCGCATGAGGTGGCCAAAGTACTGGAGTTTCAGCTTTAGCATCATTTCTTCCAAAGAAATCCCAGGGCTGATCGCCTTCAGAGTGGACTGGTTGGATCTCCTTGCAGTCCAAGGGACTCTCAAGAGTCTTAGCCAACACTACAGTTCAAAACCATCAATTCTTCGGTGCTCAGCTTTCTTCACAGTCCAACTCTCACATCCATACATGACCAATGGAAAAACCATAGCCTTGACTAGACGGACCTTTGTTGGCAAAGTAATGTCTCTACTTTTCAATGTGTTATCTATGTTGGTCATAACTTTGCTTCCAAGGAGTAAGCGTCTTTTAATTTCATGGCTGTAGTCACCATGTACAGTGATTTTGGAGCCCCCAAAAATAAAGTCTGACACTGTTTCCACTGTTTCTTCATCTATTTCCCATGAAGTGATGGGACAGATGCCATGATCTTCGTTTTCTGAATGTTGAGCTTTAAGCCCACTTTTTCACTCTCCACTTTCACTTTCATCAAGAGGGTTTAGTTCCTCTTCACTTTCTGCCATAAGGGTGGTGTCATCTGCATATCTGAGGTTATTGATATTTCTCCCAGCCATCTTGTTCTAGCTTGTGCTTCTTCCAGCCCACAATTTCTCTTGATGTACTCTGCATATAAGTGAAATAAGCAGGGTGACAATATACAGCCCTGACGTACTCCTTTTTCTATTCGGAACCAGCCTGTTGCTCCATGTCCAGTTCTACTGTTGCTTCCTGACCTGCATATAGGTTTCTCAAGAGGTAGGTCAGGTGTTCTGGTATTCCCATCTCTTTCAGAATTTTCCACAGTTTATTGTGATCCACACAGTCAAAGGCTTTGGCATAGTCAATAAAGCAGAAATAGATGCTTTTTCTGGAACTCTCTTGCTTTTTCGATGATCCAGCGGATGTTGACAATTTGATCTCATGTTCCTCTGCCTTTTTTAAAACCAGCTTGAACATCTGGAAGTTCACGGTTCACATATTGCTGAAGCCTGGCTTCGAGAATTTTGAGCATTACTTTACCAGCGTGTGAGATGAGTGCAACTGTGTGGTAGTTTGAGCATTCTTTGGCATTGCCTTTCTTTGGGATTGGAATGAAAACTGACCTTTTCCAGTCATGTGGGCACTGCTGAGTTTTCCAAATTTGCTGGCATATTGAGTGCAGCACTTTCACAGCATCATCTTTCAGGATTTGGAATAGCTCAACTGGAATTCCATCACCTCCACTAGCTTTGTTCGTAGTGATGCTTTCTAAGGCCCGCTTGACTTCACATTCTAGGATGTCTGGCTCTAGGTGAGTAATCACACCATCGTGATTATCTTAGTCTTGAACATCTTTTTTGTACAGTTCTTCTGTGTATTCTTGCCACCTCTTCTTAATGTCTTCTGCTTCTGTTAGGTCCATTCCATTTCTGTGCTTTATCGAGCCCATCCTTGCATGAAATGTTCCCTTGGTATCTCGAATTTTCTTGAAGAGATCTCTAGTCTTTCCCATTCTGATGTTTTCCTCTATTTCTTTGCATTGATCACTGAGGAAGGCTTTCTTATCTCTCCTTGCTATTCTTTGGAACTCTGCATTCTGATGCCTATATCTTTCCTTTTCTCCTTTGCTTTTCACTTCTCTTCTTTTCACAGCTATTTGTAAGGCCTCCCCATACAGTCATTTTGGTTTTTTGCATTACTGTTCCATGGGGATGGTCTTGATCCCTGTCTCCTGTACAATGTCATGAACCTCCGTCCATATTTCATCAGGCACTCTAACTATCAGATCTAGGCCCTTAAACCTATTTTTCACTTCCACTGTATAATCATAAGGTATTTGATTTAGGTCATACCTGACCTCAATGGTCTAGTGGTTTTCCCTACTTTCTTCAATTTAAGTCTGAATTTGGCAATAAAGTGTTCATGATCTGAGCCACAGTCAGCTCCCAGTCTTGTTTTTGTTGACTGTATAGAGCTTTTCCATCTTTGGCTGCAAAGAATATAATCAATTTGATTTCGGTGTTAACCATCTCATGATGTCCATGTGTAGAGTCTTCTCTTGTGTTGTTGGAAGAGGGTGTTTGCTATGACCAGTGCATTTTCTTGGTAAAACTCTATTAGTCTTTGCCCTGCCTCATTGCATATTCCAAAGCCAAAGTTGCCTATTACTCCAGGTGTTTCTTGACTTCCTACTTTTGCATTCCAGTCCCCTATAATGAAAAAGACATCTTTTTTGGGTGTTAGTTCTAAAAGGTGTTGTAGGTCTTCATAGAACCATTCAACTTCAGCTTCTTCAGCATTACTGGTTGGGGCATAGCCTTGGATTACTGTGATATTGAGTGGTTTGCCTTGGAAACGAAGAGAGATCATTCTGTCGTTTTTGAGATTTCAAAATTACTGCATTTCAGACTCTTTTGTTGACCATGATGGCTACTCCATTTCTTCTGAGGGATTCCTGCCCACAGTAGTAGATATAATGGTCATCTGAGTTCAATTCACGCATCCCAGTCCATTTCAGTTCGCTGATTCCTAGAATGTCGACATTCACTCTTGCCATCTCTTGTTTGACCACTTCCAATTTGCCTTGATTCATGGACCTGACATTCCAGGTTCCTATGCAATATTGCTCTTTACAGCATCGGACCTTGCTTCTATCACCAGTCATATCCACAACTGGGTATTGCTTTTGCTTTGGCTCCATCCCCTCATTCTTTCTGGAGTTATTTTTCCACTGATCTCCAGGCGCATATTGGGCACCTACTGACCCAGGGAGTTCCTCTTTCAGTATACTATCATTTTGCTTTTTCATACTGTTCATGGGGTTCTCAAAGCAAGAATACTAAGTGCTTTGCCATTCCCTTCTCCAGTGGACCACTTTCTGTCAGACCTCTCCACCATGACCTTCCCATCTTGGGTGGCCCCACAGGCATCACTTAGTTTCATTGAGTTAGACAAGGCTGTGGTCCTAGTGTGATTAGATTGGCTAGTTTTCTGTGATTATGGGTTTCAGTGTGTCTGCCCTTTGATGCCCTCTTGCAACACCTACCATCTTACTTGGGTTTCTCTTACCTCGGAAAAGGGTTATCTCCTCCCTGCCGCCGCTCCTGACCTTGAACATGGAATAGCTCCTCTAGGCCCTCCTGCGCCTGCACAGCCACCGCTCCTTGGACGTGGAGTTGCTCCTCCCGGCCGCTGCCCCTGACCTTGGACGTGGGGTAGCTCCTCTCAGCCATTCCTGTGCCGTCACAGCCTGGCACTCTCTGCCACTGCGCTGACCTTGGACATGTGGTAACTCCTCTTGGCTGCCGCCCCTCGTACATGGGGTCCTCCTGGCTTCTTCCCCTGACCTCGGAAGTGGGGTAGCTCCTCTTAGCTGCGCTATGTGCCTGTGTGTTAAGGCTTAGATATGGTCAATTAAATCCTCCAACCCCACTGAAGGCACACACACACACAAGCTGCTAAATGGTCATACCAGTAGAATACAGATCTTTGACCCATTGACATCATACCAGTGCTAGATTGGTTAGGGTTACCTCTAACTTGTTAACATGTATGACCTTAAATTCCTGGGAATCCCAGGCTACACCTTCGTATCCATCCTTGTAGATGTGAAGGCCATGAACTAGTGCCACAAATCCACTGAGTTCCATACCAATCACACTCTCTAAGGGTAATAATAGACACAGTTCATAAAGCACCCAGCCTTGTTTCATAATAACCGGGTTGATCATTTTTAATATGATTTAACCCTTCCCAACGTAGAGGAGCTTTTAAACTTAAATGACCATAGTCTGCTGTTAACCATGTAGATCTACCCCATAATTGCGGGATTTTTACTTTTCATAAATGAGAGGTTAATTTTTTAATGGAGACTTAGCTTGTCACTCCCTTTGAGTTTAAATCACCCTAAGAGAAATCTTAAATCTATGGCCAGGATCACAACAGGTACTATTAACTGGCCAGCTGAGAGAATCCCATCTAGTAATATCATGAAGATAGAACAGGACTGAACACTCATCTAAATTTCCTTGTGAGTATCCCTAGAGAACAGAAATCCACCAAGGTAATCCAGAAGTACTAGACACAGGTAACTGGGCACAACCGAACAATTGGATTGCGTTTTAAACTAGCATAGAATCATGTCCATGATAGAAAAATTTGATTAATAGGCATAGGTCCAAGGAATCAAGAAAACATTATAAATGATCATAAAAGTCAGATCAGCATCTTGGGCAAGCTGTCTGCTTCTGATGTCATCTTCTTCTCATCCTAGTGTAGTGTGCTACTGCTGAGTCACTTCAGTCGTGTCCGACTCTGTGCGACCCCAGAGATGGCAGCCCACAAGGCTCCCCCGTCCCTGGGATTCTCCAGGCAAGAACACTGGAGTGGGTTGCCATTTCCTTCTCCAATCCATGAAAGTGAAAAGTGAAAGTGAAGTCGCTCAGTCGTGTCCGACTCTTAGCAACCCCATGGACTACAGCCTACCAGGCTCCTCCATCCATGGGATTTTCCAGGCAAGAGTACTGGAGTGGGTTGCCATTGCCTTCTCCCTCGTGTAGTATAGTTTCCTCTATTTGAGCACTGTTTTAAGGTGATTTTGAGGTCAGCAGGCCTCTCTATAGACCAGTCCAGCTTAGGGGCCTTTTGGAGGTGGGAGTTAACCCAAGAGTCAATTTCCCTTCAATGTCACTGGGCATGAGCTAGTTAAGAGTTCCTGATGGAAAGGTCCTTCCATCCAGGCTGGAGACAGTTCTTTAAATTATATCTTCTTCCAGTCTTGATTGAAGGTCATGTGTGAGGCACCTGAGCTTCATTTAAAGACAGATTACTGAGACTAGCTTCAGAAACAACCCTAGAGTGTCCTTTAATAATTCAATTTTATGTTAATATACCCTAACAGCAAAGAACCACCAAGGAAATGAGTCTTAGTAGATACAGACCTCCATTAACAAACTGGGATTCAACATTCATTGAAACATCTCTTTCTACCTGAAATCACCGTCATTTTTACCAAATATAACCCAATTGAGACCTGTTTGTAATATGGGTTTGCTCTCAATAAACTTGGCCTGATGACTTATATAACCATAATTGGTCATAGACTTTTTTGCTTTGCTGAGACTGTTATAGCGTCTCAGACTTAACTTTTAAAATAAGAGCTTTCAGGGCTAGGAAAGTCATGCCAAAGGCTTATCACAGATTTTGCCTAACAGATCTAAGTAAACTCCTCCCTTCTCAAGGTCTCCAAAATTCCTTGAGATTTCTGTACCTGTTATTGAGATAATTTTCCTAACTTATCTGATAAATTTACTGGAAACTAAAGGTTTCCAAGCTCTGGAGGGTTCAGATAGAGAGAAAATATTAAATGTTTCAATTTGTTTATAAAATATAATTTTACCAAATTACTGTCATAATTCGAGGGGAAGGTTTCTTTACACCTGGAAAACACAGATTCAAATCAGTAATTTTTTCAGAGAGAAACCATAAAACTTATAAGCATATTCACCAGTTCATTCAGTCCTTTTGTTAAACTTTGTGAAGTCATCAGTTTTCTATTAGAATTTTTACACAGTTCAGAAACTGGTATTTATCCAAAAGTCCTTTTTATAAATCTTCTTGAAGAGGCAAAACTTGGTTAGTGCTATGACAATATTTTGAGATAGTAACTAGAATTATGCCTGGTAACATTTTACCCAAACATATCAGAATTTTAGGAACTTTGTACAGTTTCTAGTGTATCTATATTAATAACATTTACCATACAATATAACCTGAGACTTATTGCTAACTTGAGAATACCTTCCATGTAATTCTATATACAAAATGAACCTATTAGTGTAATATCTCTCTTTGGGATGTTTCAGGGGCCCTCTGAAGCATCCCAAAGTTAGCTAGAAATCTTCTTCATTAGAATGATTTAGGAAGTTTTGTGAATAAATATCAAAAAGTTTTAGAACACTTAGTCAGATGGGATTATAGGTCAGTGTGAAACAATACTTAGCGAAAACTTAGCCAAAGTAACAATAAGGGATTTCAGAACAGATCATTTAAGAGATAAAGAAACTTAAATCTATGATCAGTTCAGTTCAGTTCAGTCACTCAGTGTCCATCTCTTTGAGACCCCATGAACCGCAGTGCACCAGGCCTCCCTATCCATCACCAACTCTTGGAGTCCACCCAAACCCACGTCCATTGAGTCGGTGATGCCATCCAACCATCTCATCCTCTGTCATCCCCTTCTCTTCCTGCCCTCAATCTTTCCCAGCATCAGGGCCTTTTCACACCAGGTGGCCAAAGTATTGGAGTTTCAGCTTCAACATCAGCCCTTCCAATGAACACCCAGGACTGATCTCCTTTAGGATGGACTGGTTGGATCTCCTAGCAGTCCAAGGGACTCTCAAGAGTCTTCTCCAGGGGGCAGTTCTAGGATGGCGGAGGAATAGGATGGGGAGGCCACTTTCTCCCCCACAAATTCATCAGAAGAACATTTGAACACTGAGTAAATTCCACAAAACAACTTCTGAATGCCGGCAGAGAACATCAGGCACCCAGAAATGCAGACCATTTTCTTCCAAAGGAGGTAGGAAAATATATAAAAGAAAAAAAGTGAGACAAAAGAGGTAGGGACAGAGCTCCATCCTGGGAAGGGAGTCTTAAAAAAGAGAAGTTCCAAACACCAGGAAACACTCTCACTGCCGAGTCTGTGGTGAGCCTTGGAACCACAGAGGGCAACATAACTGGGAGGAAAAATAAATAAATAATTAAAACCCACAGATTATGTGCCCAACAGTAACTCCCCCAGCAAAGAAGCAGTACAGACGCCTGCATTTGCCACTAGCAAGGAGGGGCTGGGCAGGGAGGCGTGGGCTGCATTGCTTAGAGTAAGGACCGGGCCTGAATACCCCGAGGGCAATCTGAGGGAACTAACTTGGGCTAGCAAACCAGACTGCAGGATAGCCACCACGTGAAAAGCCCTAACCTAAGACACTGCCAGGCCTGCTCACAGAACAAAGGACTGAGCGGAGCTAACAGGCTGTAGACCATCCCCCTCTGGTGACCGGGAGCCAGAGCCAGAAGGGGGCAATCGCGGCCCCAGAGAGGCATTATCTACCAAACTGCAAGCAGGCTTCATTGCTAATTAAGACATCTTGGGATTCTGGACGATCAACATCCGCCTGAGAAGGTGCACCAGTTGTACACCCTGAAAACCAAGCAGCAGGAACGGGGGAGGCGATAAGTCGCAGCGACCGTGCTCGGCAAACACCTGGTCACCTGAGCTGCTCGGACCTGGGAAGGGCACAAAACACAGGCCCAACTGACTCTGCGCTTCTGAGGACTACCTGAGTACCTGAACCTGAGCGGCTTAGACCTGGGAAGTGCAAACAACCCACTGCTGGCCTCAGACAGTTCCTGGCAAGCAACTTAGAGCCTAAGCAGTGTTGACAGGGAAAGCACAGACTCCGTGAGCGGGGGCAAACCCAGTGTGGCTGAGACACTGCGAGCACACACCAGTGTTATTTGTTTGCAGCGTCCCTCCCTCCCCACAGCACGACTGAACAAGTGAGCCTAAAATAGTGTCCACCACCTCCCCTTGTGTCAGGGGGCAAATTAGCCACTGAAGAGACCAGCAAACAGAAGAAGCTAAACCAGAGGGAACCTCCTTGGAAGTGACAGGAGCAATAGATTAAAACCCTGTAGTTAACACCAACTACATAGGAAGGGGCCTATAGATCTTGAGAAATATAAGCCAGATCAAGGAACTATCCGAAGATGAACTGATCCCACACTGCCCACAACAACAGCAGAGAAAGTCTTAGATATATTTTTACTATTTTTACTATCATTCTTTATTTTTTATTAATTTAAAAAAATTTAAGTCCTCTATTACTCCTTTAATTTTCATTTTTATAACCTACTATTACTTTGCAAAAAAAAGACACCTTATTTTTTAAAACAAACTTCATATATATTTATATTTTATAATTTGTGTGACTTTTTTCCCTTTAATATTGTATTTTTGAAAATCCAAACTCTAGATTTTTAATCTGTGCTTTTTGGTGTTTGTTATCAATTTTGTACCTTTAAGAACCTAATCTTCAGTACCCATTTTTACTTGGGAGCAAGATTACTGGTTTGACTGCTCTCTCCCCCTTTAGACTCTTTTTCTCCACCAGGTCGCCTCTATCTCCTTCCTCCCCCTTCTCTTCTCTACCCAACTCTGTGAATCTCTTTGTGTGTTCCAGATGGTGGAGAATACTTAGGGAACTGATTACTGGCTGGATCTGTCTCTCTCCTTTGGATTCCCCCCTTTATCCTCCTCGCCACCTCTGTCTCCTTCCTCCCTCTTCTCTTCTCTGTATAACTCCGTGAACATCTCTGAGCAGTCCAGACTGTGGACCGCACATAAGGAAGTGATTACTGGCTAGCTTGCTCTCTCCTCTTTTGATTCCACTGCATCTCATTCAGGTCACCTCTATCTCCCTCCTCCCTATTCTCTTCTCCATATAACTCTGTGAGCCTCTCTGGGTGTCCCTCACTATGGAGAAACTTTTTCATCTTTAACCTAGATGTTTTATCAATAGTGCTGTATAGATGGAGAAATCTTGAGGCTACTGTAAAAATAAGACTGAAAACCAGAAACAGGAGGCTTAAGTCCAAATCCTGAGAACACTAGAGAACTCCTGACTCCAGGGAGCATTAATTGACAGGAGCTCATCAAATGCCTCCATACCTACACTGAAACCAAGCACCACCCAAAGGCCAACAAGTTCCAGAGCAAGACATACCATGCAAATTCTCCAGCAGCACAGGAACACAGCCCTGAG
The DNA here is from genome assembly GCF_002263795.3 of Bos taurus. Lineage (NCBI taxonomy): Eukaryota > Metazoa > Chordata > Mammalia > Artiodactyla > Bovidae > Bos > Bos taurus. The sequence goes on from NW_020192292.1 coordinate 4,957,906, forward strand.
CATCAATATACAGGCTCCCCAAAGTCATTCCAAACCCATCGACATCTCATAACTTATTACTGGACACTTCATTGCACTCCAGAGAGAAGAAATCCAGCTCCACCCACCAGAACACCGACACAAGCTTCCCAAACAAGGAAACCTTGACAAGCCACCCATAGAACCCCACCCACAGTAAGGAAACTCCACAATAAAGAGAACTCCACAAACTGCCAGAATACAGAAAGGCCACCCCAAATACTGCAATATAAACAAGATGAAAAGACAGAGGAATACCAAGCAGGTAAAGGAACAGGATAAATGTCCATCAAACCAAAAGAGAAAGAATGTCCATCAAACCAAAAAAGAGGAAGAGATAGGGAATCTACCTGGTAAAGAATTCCCAATGATGATGAGAAAATGATCCAAAATCTTGAAAAGAAAATGGAATCATAAATAAATAGCCTGGAGACAAGGATTGAGAAGATGCAAGAAAGGTTTAACAAGGACATGGAAGTGTCATGCGAGTGTATGTTCCTCGGTTCTTTGTCTCGTCACAACAAAGATTTGGAGCAACAGACATTAAAGCCCTCAGCGCGTCACAGCTCTCGGGTCTTGGACAAACCATGCTACAGCTCTTAGACAAATCAGTGTTACAGCTCCATTTTATTTAGAAGATAGCAGGAGAATCCAAGACTCGAAGAGAAGAGAGTGGAGGAGTGCATGCACGCGCGCGCGAGAGAGTCCGTGAGAAAGCATTTTGGCTCCTCCTTTTATACGTTTTTTCCTCTACCTGGGCCTGCCCTATGCAAATTGGGCTTAGCCAGGAGTGCTGTTTGTTCTGCCTGAAGTCTTCACTCTGGTCCTCGGACCTTCCTTTGACCTTGTCTTTTAGTCACCGCCATTTTGGACTCCTTTTCCCTATTCTACCTACCTAACATTCCCCCTTCAAGAGATGGGAGGCCCAATTTTTTGGGAATAGGGGCGTTGAGGTCTTTCTGGCTACTTCCTGCTGAACTGGGACGGTGAGGGGCATTGGGCCTCCCCCTCTTGCTAGTCTCAAGCCTCAGAGTCCTTATAGCGGTGTCCAAGGGTGTGTGATATTTTCCGTGGTCAGCTGTAGTTTTATATCTTTGTTGAACTGGCACTGCATGTTGTAGCTGGTTGACCCTGGGCAGAGACAAAACAGGTTAGACAATTGACAGTACATGGAATAATCATAGGCATCATCAATATAACATAACAAGGACTAGTAGGGACATTGGTCAATTTTAAATTCACATCGCCAGGATAGCTCAAGTCCCTCCTTGTTCAGGGATCAAAAGATTTATCTCCTGTCTGTCTTGGAGTACAATCTCTGTCAAACTGTGTTGGCTCCTTAGAGTTATCCTGAGAAATCTTATCCCCAGAAACCAGATTTTGGGGGTGTTCATTAGAATGACACTCATTGGTAGTCCTGAATAGGTATCTGAGAGCTCCCAGGGGCTCACAGGTGTATTGAGTGTCTTCTGTTTGATTCCACGGCTTGACTCATGAGTAGTGAATCCAGGAGTCATGTCCTGGTACCTTGGACTGCTGTGGGGGTAGAAAGTATTACAGGGTAGGGGCTCTTCCATGTGGACTGGAGTTTGAGCCTTTGGGGACCCATCTTTCCAGACTTTAATTAGGACTTGAGTTCCTGGAGCATATAGTGGTGACTCTTTAGAATCTTTTGGGTCCTGGTTCATACCCCACAAGCGTATATCCTGTTGGAATTGCCCAGTGGCTATGGTATAAGACTGGAGGGTCTGAACCTCTGGATCTAGGAAGAGGTCATTGACATAAACAAAAGGTCTCCCATATAGCATCTCATAAGGACAAAGACCAACCTGTTCCTTAGGGGCAATGCGGGTATGGAGGAGAGCTATTGGTAAAGCCTCCTTCCATCCCTGGGAAGTCTCCTGGGTTATTTTTTTATCGCTGATTTTAAGAATTGATTGGCTCTTTCTATTTTTCCTGAAGATCGAGGCCTCCAGGCACAATGGAGATAATAAGTAATGCCCAATGCTTTTGAGACTCCTTGGGTGACCTTAGAAGTAAATGATGTCCCATTGTCAGTTTGTAATGACTGGGGCAGACCAAATCTTGGAATGATTTCATGGAGCAGTTTTTTACCACCTCCTCAGGCTTCTCGGTCCAGGTGCGAAAGCCTTCAATCCATCCTGTGAATGTATCTCTCATAACTAATAGGTATTTATACCCTTGAGAAACTGGCATCTGGGTGAAGTCCATCTGCCAGTCCTCTCCTGGTAGGCCCCACGTCATTTGGATGGTCTGGGCCAGCTGGGGTCTTCGAGCTCATTGGGGTTGTTTAATTGGCAAGTGGGACAAGAGGAGACCACCTGTCTTATAGTTGTTTGGAGGCCTGTTCCTCTGAAGGACCTTTCTAGTAATCTTTGGAGGGCCTTTTCTCCTAAATGAGTAGTGGCATGTAAGGAGTTAACCAACTTCCATTGGAGGTTTCCAGGCAGAAAAAGGAGTCCCTCCTTTTGGAACCATCCCATATGATCTTCTTGAAAGCCCTCGCTCTTAGCTTTAAGAGTCTCACCTTCAGTATATGAAGGAGTTTCTGGCAAATTAGTCTGTGGAACTAAGGTGGCAATCTCTATTAGGTCATGGTTCTGTAATGCTGCTCTCTTAGCTGCCTGATCAGCTGCTTGGTTCCCTCGTGCCACTTCTGTGTTCCCTTTTGGTGTCCTTACAGTGGGAGACTGAAACCTCAGTGGGCAGATGGACTGCCTTCAAGAGTTGAAGAATCTGATCACCATATTTGATTGGGGACCCTTAGCGTGGTCAAGTGGCCCCTTTCTTTCCAAATAGTCGCATGTGCATGTAGCACCAGAAAGGCATAATTGGAGTCAGTGTAAATGGCTATTCTTTTTCCTTTTCCCAGCTCTAAAGCTCGAGTCAGGGCTATGAGCTCAGCTAATTGGGCTGAAGTACCTGGTGGCAGAGGCTTAGCCTCTATGGTCTCAAAATTGGAGACTACTGCATACCCGCTCTTCTTTTCCATCCAAGACAAAGCTGCCTCCATCAGTGTACCAGATTTTCCTCAGGATTGGTCAGAGGATCTTCTGACAATCCCTCTCGGGGTATTGTCCAGTGGTCCAAGGTTTCTAGACAAGAGTGAAAGGGGAGAGAGCCCTCGGGGGATAGGCAGGAGGGTGGCTGGTTAAGAACCTCACAAGGGATATAGTGAGGCCTGGGTTTCCATCAGCATTACTTGATATCTGAAGATTCTTTGATCAGACATCCATAAATGGCCTCTCCCATTTAGGAGTTGTTTTACTTGGTGGCTGGTAAAAATAGTTAGTTTGCCCCCAAAGGAGAGTTTTAAAGCATCTTTTATCATGATTGCAATAGCTGCAAGATTTCGAAGGCAGGGGGGCCAACCTCGGGAAGTTGGATCGAGCCTCTTGGATAAGTAAGCTACAGGCTGGGGCTCAGATCCCAACCTTTGAGTTAACACTCCCAAGGCTATTCCCTCTCTTTCATGGACATAAAGTTGGAATGCTTTTTCTGGGTCTGGCAACCTCAAGTCTGGTGCCTGAGTTAAGGCCTGTTTTAGTGTAGCTCTGCCTTCTTTTGAGGAGTTCCCCACATCAGTGGGATTGAATCATCTCGTCCCTTTAAGCTTTCATATAAAGGCTGGGCAATTAGACCATAATTGGGTATCCAGATTCTACAATAACCAGTTAGCCCTAGGAAAGCTTGCAATTGTTTTCGAGTCGTGGGGGAGGGCAACTGGAGGATTCCTTGTACCCGATCAGAGGACAGCCTCCTGGACCCGTGCGTAATCTGAACTCCCAGGTAAGTGACCTTTGTCTCCACCATCTGTGCCTTAGCACGGGAGACTTTATATCCCCTTCTGCCAAGCTTAGAACCTGAATTGCATGTCGATGGGCACTTTTCTCATCTGGAGAGCAGATTAGTAGGTCATCCACGTATTGTAATATTTTCCCATTAGGTCCCAGGTCCAGATCTAGGAGGTCCTGGGTAAGGGCCTGTCCAAACAGGTGGGGGCTATCTCTGAACCCCTGAGGTAATACTGTCCAAATCATCTGTTGGTGTTTTTCTCCTGGGGCCTCCCACTCAAAGGCAAAAGGTATTGGGATTCTTTAGCCAGTGGTATGCAAAAAAATGCATCTTTGAGATCCAAGACTGTAAACCACTTGGCACTGGGTGGGATTTCTCCCAAGATTACATAGGGATTGGGTACTGTGGGGTGGAGGGGGACTACAGCTTCATTTATGATCTGGAGATCTTGAACCAGTCGCCAGGTTCCGTCTTTTTTCTTTACTGAGAGGATTGGGGTGTTACATGGCGAACTGGTGGGGACCAATAGCCCACAAGCAAGGAATTTATTTATTAAAGGCTGTAGTCCCTCCCGAGCCTCTATTTTGAGATTGTTTCCAATTAGGAAACCGAGTGGGATCTCGGAGGACAATGATGACCGGTTCAGCTTGGTGGGCTCGTCCAGGAATCCCCTGGTCCCACACCTGGGGGTTAATTTTGTCTTCCCGTAGTTTTTGGTCCCTCTATATTGAAGGTGTAATGGGTTCTTCAGTAGTAACCAGGAGCTGTAGAGCTCTAGGGGCTGAAAAACCTCCCATCACAAGGGTGGTCCCCAGTTTAGTGAGTATATTTCTTCCCAATAAGGGGGTAGGACACTCAGGGACCACCAGAAACTGGTGGGAAAATATTTGTCCATCCCAGCAACAAAGAAGTGCTTGGGTGAATCTTTTAGTAGTTGCTTTTCCTGTAGCACCCAAAATGGTACAGGTTTGGGAAGAGAAGGCTCCAGAGTAGGAGATCAGGACAGAGTAGGTAGCCCCTGTGTCAACCAAGAAATTCTCGGACCTACCTGCCACATCCAGTTGCACCCTTGGCTCCAGCCCCGTGATGGTTATCTGTGACAGGCGGGCTGGCTGGAGCAGGCCGCTTCAGTCCTCTTGAACCATCGTGAGGGTAGGCTTGGCACTTGACTTTGAGGCTCTTGGGTCCCGAGGGCAGAGTGCCGCCCAATATCCCAGTTGATGGCACTTGTGGCAAGCCGTTCTAGGAGACTTGTCATGGTTTGGGCACTCTTTGGCCCAAAGCCTTGCCTGTCTACAGATCAGGCATCTGTCTCGTGTCTTGTCCCTCAAGGACTCGGGGTTTGCCATCGGGCTTCTCTGGAGGGCGGCCAGCATCTGGGCATGCCTTGTCTCTTTCTTTCTCTCTTTTCCTGGGCCTTGGCCTCCTTCTCCTGTTCCCTGTTATAAAAGGTATTGGTGGCTGTCTGGACCATCTCATCTAAAGAGGCAGCAGGGTCCTGCTGTTGTAGCTGCTGTAACTTAATTCTGATATCTGATGCACATTGGGACAGGAATTTGTCCTTTAAAATCACCCGTCTCTCGTAAGAGTCTAAGTCCAGGTTGGTAAACTTTTGGAGTGCCTCTTTTAGCCTCTCCAGAAAGGCAACGGGGTTCTTGTTGGGCTCCTGAGTTATTGCTGAGACCCGGGCATAGCTAATTACTTTTTGTTGGGCTACTTTCAGTCCTGCCTTCACACAGATTAGAAAATGATCTCTTTCCCAGATGTGCTCAGGGTCATTATAATTCCAATTAGGATCGGAGGAGGGGACTGCAGTTTCCCCTTCTGAGTATCTATCACTCGACATGTGGAGCCCTGTTGCATACCTCCGGGCTTCCTTTAAGACCCTGGTATGTTCAGGATCAGATAAAGTTTTACTAAATATGACCATGATGTCTTTCCATGTCAAGTCAAAGGCCAAGGTAATATGTTGGAATGTATCTATATATTTGCCCGGGTCATCTGTATAGCTTCCCAGGTCTTGTTTGATCTGCCTTAGTTCTAAGAGGGAGAAGGGCTTATGGACCCGGGTTGGTCCAGATTCTCCTCCAGTTTTAACTAAGGGACATACTCAAGCTGTCTTTTGTGGAGGAGGTGCTCCCGGATATGGAGGCACATTTGGGTACGAGGAAGGAGCACCAGGCAACTCGGGAGCTGTGGGAGGTGAGCCTACACGAGGGGGTTCTTTTTCTTGGTTGCCTGTGCCTAACACCATTTGCCTAGTGGGCTCACTTTTAGGGCGTACTACAATCCCATACTTAAGACAGAGTTCCTTCATATCTCTTAGTCGGAAGAAAATTTGGATATAGGGGATCTCTGTCCATTTCCCTTGTCTTTTGCAGAATAATTTTAATTGCAGGATGGGATTGTAATTTAGACAAGGCTGTGGTCCTAGTGCGATTAGATTGACTAGTTTTCTGTGAGTATGGTTTCAGTGTGTTTGCCCTCTGATGCCCTCTTGCAACACCTACCGTCTTACTTGGGTTTCTTTTACCTTGGGCGTGGGGTATCTCTTCACGGCTGCTCCAGCAAAGCACAGCCATTGCTCCTTACCTTGGACGAGGGGTATCTCCTCACTGCCGCCCTTCCTGACCTTCAATGTGGGATAGCTCCTCTAGGCCCTCCTGTGCCCGCGCAGACATGGCTCCTTGGATGAGGGGTTGCTCCTCCCCACCACCACCCTTGGCCTCGGGCTTAGGGGCGTGGGGTAGCTCCTCCCGCCCTTCGCCCCTGGCCTCGGGCATGGGTTGCTCCTCCCGGCCACTGCCCCTGGCCTTGGGCGTAGGGTAGCTCCTCTTCCAAAAACACAAGAGAAGACTCTATACATGGACATCACCAGATGGTCAACACCAAAATCAGATTGATTATATTCTTTGCAGCCAAAGATGGAGAAGCTCTATACAGTCAGCAAAAACAAGACCAGGAGCTGACTGTGGCTCAGACCATGAACTCCTTATTGCCAAATTCAGACTTAAATTGAAGAAAGTAGGGAAAACCACTAGACCATTCAGGTATGACCTAAATCAAATCCCTTATGATTATACAGTGGAAGTGAGAAATATATTTAAGGGACTAGATCTGATAGATAGAGTGCCTGATGAATTATGAAATGAGGTTCGTGACATTGTACAGGAGACAGGGATCAAGACCATTTCCATAGAAAAGAAATGCAAAAAAAAAAAAAAGAAAGAAAAGAAATGCAAAAAAGCAAAATGGCTGTCTGGGGAGGCCTTACAAATAGCTGTGAAAAGAAGGGAAGTGAAAAGCAAAGGAGAAAAGGAAAGATATAAACATCTGAATGCAGAGTTCCAAAGAATAGCAAGAAGAGATAAGAAAGCCTTCATCAGCAATCAATGCAAAGAAATAGAGGAAAACAACAGAATGGCAAACACTAGGGATCTCTTCAAGAAAATCAGAGATACCAAAGGAACATTTGATGCAAAGATGAGCTCGATAAAGGACAGAAATGATATGGACCTAACAGAAGCAGAAGATATTAAGAAGAGATGGCAAGAATACACAGAAGAACTGTACAAAAAAGATCTTCATGACCCAGATAATCATGATGGTATGATCACTGACCTAGAGCCAGACATCATGGAATGTGAAGTCAAATGGGCCTTAGAAAGCATCACTACGAACAAAGCTAGTGGAGGTGATGGAATTCCAGTTGAGCTATTCCAAATCCTGAAAGATGATGCTGTGAAAGTGCTGCACTCAATATGCCAGCCGATTTGGAAAACGCAGCAGTGGCCACAGGACTGGAAAAGGTCAGTTTTCATTCCATTCCCAAAGGAAGGCAATGCCAAAGAATGCTCAAACTACCACACAATTGCACTCATCTCACACGCTGGTAAAGTAATGCTCAAAATTCTCCAAGCCAGGCTTCAGCAATATGTGAACCATGAACTTCCTGATGTTCAAGCTGGTTTTAGAAAAGGCAGAGGAACCAGAGATCAAATTGCCAACATCCACTGGATCATGGAAAAAGCAAGAGAGTTCCAGAAAAGCATCTATTTCTGCTTTATTGACTATGCCAAAGCCTTTGTGTGGATCACAATAAACTGTGGAAAATTCAAAAGAGATGGGAATACCAGAAAACCTGAACTGCCTCTTGAGAAATGTGTATGCAGGTCAGGAAGCAACAGTTAGAACTATACATGGAACAACAGACTGGTTCCAAATAGGAAAAGGAGTTCGTCAGGGCTGTATATTGTCACCCTGTTTATTTAACTTATATGCAGAGTACATCATGAGAAATGCTGGGCTGGAAGAAACACGAGCTGGAATCAAGATGGCTGGGAGAAATATCAATAACCTCAGATATTCAGATGACACCACCCTTATGGCAGAAAGTGAAGAGGAACTCAAAAGCCTCTTGATGAAAGTGAAAGAGGAGAGAGAAAATGTTGGCTTAAAGCTCAACATTCAGAAAATGAAGATCATGGCATCCAGTCCCACCACTTCATGGGAAATAGGTGGGGAAACAGTGGAAACAGTGTCAGACTTTATTTTTCTGGGCTCCAAAATCACTGTAGATTGTGACTGCAGCCATGAAATTAAAAGACGCTTACTCCTTGGAAGGAAAGTTATGACCAACCTAGATAGTATATTGAAAAGCAGAGACATTACTTTGCCAACAAAGGTTCGCCTAGTCAAGGCTATGGTTTTTCCTGTGGTCATGTATGGATGTGAGAGTTGGACTGTGAAGAAGGCTGAGCGCCAAAAATTGATGCCATTGAACTGTGGTGTTGGAGAAGACTCTTAAGAATCCCTGAGTCCCTTGGACTGCAAGGAGATCCGATCAGTCCATTCTGAAGGAGATCAGCCCTGGGATTTCTTTGGAAGGAATGATGCTAAAGCTGAAACTCCAGTACTTTGGCCACCTCATGTTAAGAGTTGACTCATTGGCAAAGACTCTGATGCTGGGAGGGATTGGGGGCAAGAGAAGGGGACGACAGAGGATGAGATGGCTGGATGGCATCACTGACTCGATGGACGTGAGTCTCAGTGAACTCTGGGAGCTGATGACGGACAGGGAAGCCTGGTGTGCTGCGATTCATGGAGTTGCAAAGAGTCAGGCATGACTGAGCGACAGAACTAACTAACTGAACTAATATAACAATCAAGTATCTTGCCTGAGGACAGTCTCTGGATTATACTTTCTGGCTAATTCTGTTATCTTAAAATGTAAATTATGGGAGTAGGTCTGGTGAGGTCTTTACAACCTCCACACATTCTTTGGATTCATTGGAGAGTATATAACTTCATTGTTAACACAAGCAAGGGGGTACTCTTTCTGCCCCCTTCTGATGCCTATGTCAGAAGCTTTCTATATCTCCTTTATACTTTCATAAAACTTTATTACACAAAAGCTCTGGGCGATCAAGCCTCATCTCTGGCCCTGGATTGAATTCTCTTCTGGGGGCCAAGAATCCTGGTGTCTTCACCTGATTCAACAACAACCTTTCATTTACAGTGAGCAATTCCCACATTAGCTCAAACAGTTTATACCAGATGTCTGTGCACTCAAACCAAAAGAACAAAACCAAACTGAAGCAGAATTTCACCAGCCAGGAGTCACACTCCAAATGAAACAAAAGACAAAGAGATGCCCAGAAATCAAAAGCCAAGTGGCAAGAGTGCCCCCAAAATGTGGTAAAGTGATGCCCAGAAATCAAAAACCAAATGCCATAAATGTCAAACGTGACGTCCCAGTTTGACTAGACCTGAGACCTGGCAAAGTCAGTGCTAGCAGCCTTTTTAGTCTTGGTATAATTTCAAGCATTTTCTCGTTGATTTTCTGTGAAGAAGTTACTCTATCATTTCCTGTTTTAGAAGCTTCTAGATACCAGTCAAAGTAAGCACACCGACCTTTTCAAATTGTGCATGCAAAAAAATATCAATTTCGGAATATCAAAAGAACCCCAATTTGACCATTTTAGGTTGAGATTTCCTTCAGTATAATTTCTCCAATTAACTAGTGCTCCGTATGTATTGTACATGAATCTGGCTGGAGTGTTAGTCACACGCTGGTCTTTCTGATACCCCTTTGTTTCTGTTTTTGAGAGATTCTGTTTCCCATTTTAAGCTGAATTTGTCAGGGAGAAAACTCACTAGTGAACTTGTGTAGTGGGCCCATGTGCTTCTTGTGAACTTAACTTCTCCAGGAGTCACCCCAGACTCGTTTCAGCTTGTCTTATGTGTCTCGGATTCTGCCTCCAGCAATCTAAGGCCACCATGGCTGCTCAGGTTGCTGAATGGCCAGTTCTCATGTGTGACCCCCGGATGAGCAAGCATTTTAATTAATGTGTGGGTTTCCCTATGGGACCACTGCATGGTATGAGGAGTAGGCCTGAACCGCTCCCATGAATTTCTCAGTCACCTGAGAAAACCAAAACAGACCAGGAGGAGTCTTGTCTTTTTTCTTCAGAGCAAAGCTCTCATGTATTTTCCTCACTTTTATCCTGACAATTTCTATAAAGGCAGTCAAATTGAGGGAAAGTGTCAGATTAGCCTTTTACTTAACCACTCAGTCAAGACCATACAGTCCCCTACAATGGAGCGACCTGAGAATCTTTCAGCCGAGACCCGGGTATTCCTTGATTTTTTCCAATCAAGACCCCCCTACTCAGTACCTTTCCACTGGGTGGGCAATTCTCCTGGCATCTTTCAGCCAGCCCCCCACCCAGTATCTTTTGACTGGAATTTTTTGACTGGAATTCCTCAGTATCTTTCTACTGAGCCCCACTCACTGTCTAGACCATAATTGGGTAGTCCTTGGATGTTTGACCCAAGTCGTGCCCCCCTCCCCACCAGTACGTTCCTACTAGGAGGTGGCAGGTAACCTGCTCCACCGCCAAATAAAACTCAGAATCTCAACCAATATGTGAGATTCAAAAACCAGGAGAGACTTACTCAAATTCGTCAGCACTCCCCAAGGATGCGGATGGGCACAAGGGGCCACTGCTGGTACCAAAGCTCTGGTTCCTCGTGGAGTCCAGTCGAAGAAAGGAAGTCCACTCTGGGTCCCTTCGTGGTCACCATAACTGTCGACTAAAAGAAAAAGATATACAACTTGAGAGCTGCAAGTTTTATTTGGAGCAAAATGCAGACTGCGGCCGGGGAGGCAGCATCTCAAATAGCTCTGAGAGACTGCTCCAAAGTGGCAGTGGGGGAAAGTCAATATATAAGGTTTTGGTGAAGGGGGAGTTCAATGCCATGAAGCACTCAATTTGCAAAAGGTTTTTTGTTAGTCATGAGGGTCTGATGTCACCATGAAGGAAGTTAGTGCTTCTCTAGATATGAGGAGATGCAAGGACTAAGAGGATAAAATTTGTTCCTAAAAACATCCAACTATCTAAAGACCTGTCCCACCAGATTCCCTGGAGCACAGAGTGCCTCACTCCACCCTGAACTCCCTCAGGGTTTGCTGAAGGTCAATAGCTACAGCAGCATGGTCTTCAATCTCCATAGAGGCAGATGGCAAATGCCTTTGCTGTTCAGTCACTGGCAATGCAATGCAATTGCACTGGGAAGTGCAATTTGTAGTTGACAGTCAGAATGATCGGCTAAAGACAACCCAGAAGCTAATCCCATCACCAGAAAACAGAAGACTGTGGCAGAGCAATTCTCCTGGGTTCCCTTACCTACTGCTCTCCGCCCAGGTGCCCTTTCCAATAAAATCGTGTGCTCTGTCAGCACATCTGTATCCTCACACAATTCATTTCCGAGTGTTAGACAAGAGCCCACTTTCGGGCCCTGGAAGGGGACACCCTTCCGGCAACGCTTTCAGTATTAATTTGGTAGTGTGTGAGATGAGTGCAACTGTGCTGAAGTCTGAACGTTCTTTGACACTACGTTTCTTTGGGATTCGAATGAAAACTGACCTTTTCCATTCCTGTGGCCACTGCTCAGTTTTCCAAATTGGCTGGCATATTGAGTGCAGTACTTTCACAACAACATCTTTTGGTATTTGAAATAGCTCAGCGGGAATTCCATCACCTCCACTAGCTTTGTTCGAGGTGATGTTTTCTAAGGCCCACTTGACTTCACATTCCAGAATGTCTGGCTCTAGGTCAGTGATCACACCATCGTGATTATCTGGGTCATGAAGATCTTTTTCATGTACAGTTCTTCTGTTTATTCTTGCTACTTTTGTATAGCTCTGTGTATTCTTGCCACCTCTTCTTAATACCTCCTGCTTCTGTAGGTCCATACCGTTTCTGTCTTTTGATGTGCCCATCTTTGCATGAAATATTCCCTTGGTATCTCTGATTTTCTTGAAGACATCTCTAGGCTTTCCCATTCTATTGCTTTCCTCTCTTTTTCTGCATTGATCACTTAGGATGGCTTTCTTTTCGCTCCTTCTTATTCTTTACAACTCTGCATTCAGATGAATATATCTTTCCTTAATCTCCTTAGCCTGATACTTCTCTTCTTTTCTCAGCTATTTCTAAGGCCTCCTCAGACAACCATTTTGCCTTTTTGCATTTCTTATCCATGGGGATGGTTTTGATCACAGCCTCCTGTACATTGTTACAAACCTCCATCCATAGTTCTTCAGGCACTCTATCAGATCTAATCACTTGAATCTATTTGTCACTTCCACTGTATAATCAAAAGGGATTTGATTTCAGTCATATCTGAATGGTCTAGTGGTTTTCCCCACTTTCTTCCATTTAAGTCTGAATTTTGCAATAAGGATGTCATGATCTGATCCACAGTCAGCTCCCGGTCTTGTTTGTGTTCACTGTATAGGTATTCTCCATCTTCGGCTGCAAAGAATATAATCAATCTGATTTGGGTATTGACCATCTGGTGATGTCCACGTGTAGAGTCATCTCTTGCATTGTTGGAAGAGGGTATTTGCTTTGACCATGCATCTTCTTGGCAAAACTCTGTTAGGCTTTGCCTTGCTTCATTTTGTACTCCAGGGCCAAACTTGCCTGTTTGGCAAGTTTTCCAAGGACAAGTCTTTTACCCCCTGGTTACATTTACTCTTAGATATTTTATTCATTTTCCTGCACTGGCAAATTTCTCTTTCTCACAGTTCATTGTTAGTATATAGAAACACAACAGATTGCTAACTACTAATTTTGAATCCTAATTTATTGATGATGTCAGGGAGTTTTTAGGGTGGTGTCTTTAGGATTTTCTATGTATAGTATGCTGTGGTCTCTGGCTCCAGAACTGTGGCTCTTCAGGGGTTGGTGCTGGCCTGCTGGTAGACAGGGGTATGTGTGTGCATTCAGTCATCTTTTTGCCACCTCAGGGACTATAGCCCACTAGGCTCTTACATCCATGGAATGCTCCAGGCAAGAGAGCTTCTAGGCAGGGCAGGGTATCAAAGGCTTGCTGCAGGGCCCTGAAGGTGTGGGGAAGGTTCCAAGGCTCTCTGGTATAGGCGGCCTAGTCCTGGGATGACTGGAGGTTCAAGGGTATTAAGGCAGCCCGCCTGTTGGTGGGTAAGGCTGTGTCACCACCTGGCCAGCTGCTTGTCCTGAGTTGTCTAAGTACTGGTGCCAACAGGTTGGTAGGACCCAGTGTGAATAAGCTAGAAGGATTCCAAAATGATATTTGCAAGTACCAGTGTCTTTGTGGTAGAACAAGCTCCCCAAAATGGCTGCTGCATCTGTGTCCCCTGGGTGAGCTCCAGTTGCCTCCTGCCTCCCTGGGAGGCTTTCCCAAGGTCAACAGGTAGGGCTGACCCAAGCTCATCCCAAATTATTGCTTCTTCCTTGGGTCCTGAAACATGTGAGCTTTTGTGTGCACCCTTTAAGAGAGGAGTCTATTTCCTCCAGGCCTATGGCACTCCTGAAACTAAGTCCTGTTGTCTCCCAAACCAAATATTCTAGAGGTTTGTCTTCCTGGCACAGAACCCCCAGGGTGGGGAGCCTGATGTAGAGCTTGGACACCTTCCTCCTTTGGGAGAACTTCTGCAGTTGTAACTATTCTCCCCTTTGTGAGTTTCCTGCTCAGGGAGTTATTGGTCTTAACTATACCACATATCTGGCCCTCCTAGCCAACTCTTTGTGGCTCCTTCTTTGTAAATTTCATTGTACATATTTTCTGCCTTCTGTAGGTCTTTCTTTTCAATGGAAGCTCTCTAAGTAGTATAAATTTCATGGAAGGACTTGAGCTAAGGTTCTTCCTTCTCCGGCATCTTGGACACTCCTTCATTAGACTTCTTACATTGTGACTAAGCAATCTCCAAAATGAAATTTTCCTTCAGCCTTCATGAATAGTTTCTACTATGCTACTTCAGTTTTTGCTTTCAACAAAAGCAAAACTCACCATGTAGGACTACAGCAAAATAAAAGCTACTGTCCAGCAAAGGAAATAATCAAGAAAATGAAAAGACAGCCTACAGAATGGGAAAAAAATATTTGCAAACCAACTATCTGATAAGGGGTTAATATCCAAAATATATAAAAAACTGATCAAGCTTAACAGCAATAACACAAATAATAAGATTTTAAAATGGGCATAAAATCTCAATAGCCATTTTTCCAAAGAATATATACATATGGCCAACCAATATATGAAAAGGTGCTCAACATCACTAATAATCAGGGAAATGCAAGTCAAAACCACGATAAGATATCCTCTCAAATCTGTTAGAAAGTCTATTATAAAAAGATAAATCATAACAAATGCTGGCAAAGATGTGGAGAAAAGGGAATTTTTGTACACTGCTTATGGAAATGTAAATTAGTACAACCACTTTGGAAAACAGTGTGGAGGTTTCTCAAAAAATTAACACTAGAACTACCATATAATCCAGCCATCCCACTTCTCTGTATATATCTGAAGGAAATGAAATTACTGTCTTGAAGAGATGGCTGTACCTCCATATTCACTGCAACAGTATTCACAATAGCCAAGACATGGAGACAATTTAAGTGTCCATTGACAGGTGAATGGTAAAGAAACTGTAGTGTGTGTGTATATGTGTACACATGTGTGCATATACACACAAAGTGGAATATTATTAAGCAATAAAAACAAGGAAATCCTGCCATTTGTGATTATATGAATGGGCTTGGAGGACACTATGCTTAATGAAGTCACACGGAGAAAGACAAATATTCTATGATCTCATTTATATGTAAAATCTGAGAAAAAAGAAAAACCCAAACTCATAGAAACAGACAGTAGATTCATGGTTTTTGGAGAGGCCAGGAGGAAGAAATGAGTAAATGTGGTCAAAGGGTACAAACTTCCAGTTATAAGATGAACAATTTCTTGCCTATCTAATGTGTAGCATGATGACTATAGTTAAAAATACTACATAGAATACATGAAACTTGTTAAAAGATTAAATCTGAAAAGTCCTCACCACACACACACAAAAGGTAGCTATGTGAGGTGATGGCTGTGTTAACTAGCCTTATTTCATGGTAATCATTTCACAATATATG
Organism: Bos taurus; assembly: GCF_002263795.3. NCBI lineage: Eukaryota > Metazoa > Chordata > Mammalia > Artiodactyla > Bovidae > Bos > Bos taurus. The sequence continues at coordinate 4,973,202 of NW_020192292.1, forward strand.
CATATATTAAATCATCACATTGTACACCTTAAACTTACAAAGTGTTAGATGTCAATAACATAGCAATAAAGTTGGGAAAATATAAGGGCTGAATAAAAAAAAAAGACTGTGTCTGGAACTGGCACACTATCCTTTTCATAGCATCCTACTAGGAGGTGCCAGCCAGAAGCTCATGCGGCAGGGACTGTACAAGGGCACAAATACCAGTTGGTGTGGTCCATTGAGGGCCATCATCAGAATCAGAAAGGCAAAGGAGAAAAGGAAAGATATATCCATGTGAGTGCAGAGTTCCAAAGACTAGCAAGGAGTGATTTAAAAAAAAGCCTTCCTAAGAGATCAATGCAAAGAAATAGAGGAAAAACATAGAATGGGAAAGACCAGAGATCTCTTCAAGAAAATTAGAGATACCAATTGAACATTTCATGCACAGATGGGCAAAATGAAGGACAGAAATTGTATGGATCTAACAGAAGCAGGAGATGTTAAAAAGAGGTGGCACAATACACAGAACTATAGAAAGGAGAATAAGATGGCGGCGTAGAAGGACACATGCTAAACTTGTCCTGCAAGAACTCCAAAATTCAAACTGACTGCTGAACAACCATCGACAGGAGAATGTTGGGTCCCACCAAAAAATGATACCCCACATCCAAGGCTGAAGGAGAAGCCCCAACAAGATGGTAAGGAGGGGCAAAATCTCATGTAGAATCACCCTCAGTTAACCAGCAGTTATATTGTCCAAAGAATAAATATACCTATAATTCAAAGCCACTGAGTTGGCAGGGTCTATACATTTTCTTGGCCAATCCGATCAGATGAGATCAATCGCTCAGTCGTGTCCGACTCTTTGCGACCCCATGAATCGCAGCACGCCAGGCCTCCCTGTCCATCACCAACTCCCGGAGTTCACTCAGACTCACCTCCATTGAGTCAGTGATGCCATCCAGCCATCTCATCCTCTGTCATCCCCTTCTCCTCCTGCCCCCAATCCCTCCCAGCATCAGAGTCTTTTCCAATGAGTCAACTCTTCACATGAGGTGGCCAAAGTACTACAGTTAAGAAATCTCTAAAATAAAGTCCTGAAAACTCATTCTCACCCATCTTTCAGGACTCCATATGAGAGTCCACATGTGCTTCAAAAATCAGTTTTAACCTTGTTTCATTATCAAGGAAGAATTGGCAAGAAACCAGTGATAAGATGATAAAAATGATATTTTGAAATAATCTTCTGGAAGTTCATCCAAATTTTAAACCTATCTGATAAAAGATAAGAAAGATAAGACCCAGTATGAATCAACTTGGTTAAACTTAAAATACAATTTCACCATATTATATGATGCAATCATTGAGAGCTGGTCAGAAGAGATAAGGACTGGCAGGTGGACTCTGGCAAAATTCACAAGTCAAGCCAGGTAAGACATGGGTACTGAGAGGTTAGCTAACTGAGCAGCAGTCAACTCAGTTCCACCTGTGGTGACTTTTTTCTCTTCTTTAAACGTACTAAATTCTGACCTGACTCAGAACTCTTTCTGCTATGATCTGAATATTTGCATCGCCTCAAAATCCATACGTTGAAATCCAAATGTCCAATATGATGGTATTAGGAAGTGGGATCTTTAGGAGATGATTAGGTCCTGAGGGTGTACTAATCTCATGAATGGGATTAGCACCCTAATAAGAAGAGATCCCCAGGGAGATCTATACCCTTCCATCATGTGAGGATACAAGAAGTCTGTGATCTGGAAAAGGCACTCACATAATCATGCTGGCACTCCAGTTTTAGACTTCAGCATCCAGAATGGTAAGAAATAGATGTCCTTGTTTATAAGCCACCCAGTCTGTGGCATTTTGTTCAGTTCAGTAGCTCAGACGTGTCCGACTCTTTGCAACCCCATGAACTGCAGCGCATCAGGCCTCCTTGTCAATCACCAACTATGGGAGTTTACTCAAACTCGTGTCCATTGAGTCAGTGATGCCATCCATTTCATCCTCTGTCATCCGCTTCTGCTACTGCCTTCAATCTTTCCCAAGATCAGGGTCTTTTCAAGTGAGTCAGTTCTTCACATCACGTGGCCAAAGTATTGGAGTGTCAGCTTCAGCATCAGTCCTTCCAATGAATTTTGAGGACTGATTCCTTTAGGATTGGCTGATTGGATCTCCTTGCAGTCCAAGGGACTGTCAAGAGTCTTCTCCAAAACCACAGTTCAAAAGCATCAATTCTTAGGCACTCAGCTTTCTACATAGTCCAGTGATATTTTGTTACAGTGGCCCAAGTGGACAAAGAAACTCTCCTAAGTGGTCCATCCATCTGGAATACTACTCCACTGCCCCATTCAGTGACTCAGCTTAAGGCCATTGAATTTGAAAACAAATTTGACAAACTCCTAGTAATCACAGTGACATACCACTGTTTTTTGCACTCACTAATTGGGACAAAATGTAAAGTTCTGGGAAATTCAAATGATAGCAAGAATTTGCAACAATGGCAACTCTAAGACACTCTGGAGGGACTATAAGGTGATTCAAACACTTTGGGGAAAAATATTAGATTATCATGCAAATGTTGAACATCTGCATTGCCTATAATCCAACCATTCTCTTCCAGGTATGTTCCCAAGATAAACTCAAACATACACATCAAGAGGCAGGTACATGGATTTACAGCAGCACTGGATATAATAGTGGAAAGCTAGAAACAAGTAAAGTGTCCATTACCAGGAGAAGGGAATGAGAACATTCTGGTATAGTCATATAATAGAGTCCTATACATCAGGGGGGGAAATAACTGCACGTGCGCACAGGAACATGGATGGAAGTCACAAGAAATTTTGAGTGAATAAAGCAAACTCCAGAAGAAATGTAAAATATCATCCCATTTTTATACACTTAAAAATTAAGCCAAACTTATGACACGTACTTGTGGGATAAAGCATTAATGAAAACCAAAGGAATGTTTTAAAAGTCAGGATCAGGAATTCCTTGGCAATCCATTGGATAGGATTTTGTGCTTTCACTGCGGAGAGTGCAGGTTCAATCCCTGATCAGGCAGTGCAGCCAAATGAAAGAAAGAAAAAAAACGTTAGTATTTCAGGGCAGCGAGGCAGGCCTGTAAGGATACAGTGGAAAATTTAATGGCACTGATGGTGTTCTCAGGTTAATGGGTTCATGAGCATTCATGTTAATTCTTGGCTGAGCATAGAAAAATCAATGCCTTTGACTTGTGGTGCTCGAGAAGACTCTTGAGAGTCCCTTGGATGGCAAGGAGATCAAACCAGTCAATCCTAAAGGAAATCAACTCTGAATATTCATTGGAAGGACTCATGCTGCAGCTGAAGCTCCAATACTTTGGCCACCAGATGCGATGAGCTGACTCATTGTAAAAGACCTGATGCTGGGAAAGACTGAGGGCAGGAGGTGAAGGGGGACAACAAAGGATGAGATGATTGGATGGCATCACCCACTCAAAGGACATGAGTCTGAGCAAAATCCGAGAGTTAGTGAAGGATATGGAAGCCTGGTGTGCTGCAGTCCTTGGGGTCACAGAGTGTCAGGCATGACTTAATGGCTGAACCACAACATTCAGACAGACAGATACAACCTAGATTATTTCCATGCAATGTCCTAATGAAATGTTATATTTTATATTTCCCATTTATATTCCCAGTTTATTTTCAAAACCTCCTGCCACTTCCTGGCTTTGGGAAATTGGGTACACTACTTAGCCATTCCCAGCCTCAATAAACCATCTGTAAGATGAAGATAATAATATAATGGGCACCAGGAGAACTGCTGTAGGAATTCCTTGCCTGGTACCTGGCAGGGCTAATAAATGCTAGATCCTCTGAGGGACGCTGCATTCAGAGGAGCAAATCCTCCAGTCTGAATCAGTTGTAAGGATTCAACAAAAGGAGTCAGTCTTACTTGGTTTAAAACTCATGTTTTCTCTAAGTGTCCTACTCACATCTCCTTCACCCCTGGAGGGAAACAGATCTCTGACCATTAGAGCTCTTTGCAAATGGAACTTGGGGCTTAAATCCCAAAGCATTTGTGTCCCTTGCCCACACGAGGGCAGAACAGGCTAAGAATGGTGAAGTGGATACTCATCTGTCAGGATCTCCTTTGGAGGCTCAAGACCTAGAAAGTAATGAACTGCCAGTTCATTAATGTTGGACACTGAATAAAATGAGACTGGACAGGCAGCTGAGATCAAAACGGCTTCTTGCTGTTTATGTGGCAATAACTAGAGCACAACAGGCATATGAAATTTAAAAACCAACTATTTAAAGGTCAACAAGACAAAATTTTTTTACCTACAGATGCTTTCTTCTGCAAAATCTCACTTGAGGTTTCATGGATACTGATGTGTGTGTTCGTGAAGGCACTTGAGGGCACATGTGCACACATGCTGTGAGCATGTGCAGGTGACAAGATAAATGCACCACACTGGCAGGGAAGTCTTGTGGGTAAGCACAGAGGGATTAGGAGGGGAAGTTGAGAACATCCTTCTCACTGGAAATGCTCAAGCCTGCAATGACAGGGTGCACTGCCAAATGTGGGAAGGGGGCAATTTGAAATTTCGGTCAGCGTTGGCCTTGGCCTCATCACACCTTAGCAGCAGGCCCTGTGCCACAGAGGTGAGGCTGGGGGCTGCTGTCCTACGAACAAGCATGTTGGGCTTCCCTTTGCCCCACTTTCCTTTATTAATGGCCCAGGAACACCCTGTGTTATTATCCTATTGTTTACACATACCACACCAGTTCATATTAACTACAACTCTTGTGGCTGAAATGACATAAGCCCCAATTCCAATCAGCAAGAGAAGGAATACAGTTCATGTTTGAACAACATGGAGTTAGGGGCAGGAATTCTCGATTCTCCCTGCAGTTGTAAACTTCACTGTTGACCTCCATATCCACAGCTCCACATCCTGGGATTTATTGGGAAAAAAATCCACCTATAAGTAGGCACATGCAGTTCAAGCCTGAGTTGTTCAAGGCTCAAGTATATACAGATGCGTATAATCAACCCACGAAATGGCAGTGATGCAGACGGCCTCAGGAACAATCAGAATTGTGACTCTCCTTGGAAAACTCTCTCTGTTTTGCATCTCTGTTGCTCCTTATGTCAGTTTTATTCTTTCTAGTCAGCTAAGTCCTACCAACAGTCCCATGGCACAGGCAACTCTGAATTCATAACCTTGAACTTACCATATGGTGAATTCAGGTTTCCCATATCAGGTTTACCACCAGTGGTGCTAAAGGAACTTCTTAGCCCAAATTGTTCGAAAAAACTTGAAGACCTCTGGTTCACCTGTCCTGAGTCACATGACCAACTATAAACCAACCACTATGGCCAAAGATAGGAAATTATTACTGGTCTAGCTTAAGCCACATGCCCGTCCTTGTTGCCAGTTAGGAGGGATTCTATCACTGCTACCCCTTTCCAGAACCAGGCTGGGGTGGGGAGAAGTGGTTTTCCAAAATAATCGATTTCCCATTCCAAGCAGATAAAACAACTTGTCATGCTCATGAGAAAATAAGAGGGAGTACAAAGTTCTATGTATATCCATAAGATGGACTCTATCAATTATTTCATTTACATCTTCTATCTCCTTAATAATTTTGTGTCCATTTGATTTGTCTTTTACTGAGAGTAGTATATGATAGTCTCCTTACTGTGCCTCTCTCTGTGATTCCTTGTATCTCCTCTACATTTTGTTCCATTGGTAGATGCTAGATTTGATTGGTGGAGAAGGCAATGGCACCCCACTCCGCTACTCTTGCCTGGAAAATCCCATGGGCGGAGGAGCCTGGTGGGCTGCAGTCCATGGGGTCACTAAGAGTCGGACACGACTAAGTGACTTCACTTTCACTTTTCACTTTCATGCATTGGAGAAGGAAATGGCAACCCACTCCAGTGTTCTTGCCTGAAGAATCCCAGGGACAGGGGAGCCTGGTGGGCTGCCGTCTATGGGGCCGCACAGAGGCGGACACGACTGAAGTGACTTAGAATCAGCAGCAGCAGCAGCAGATTTGATTGGCAGCCATTCATTTCCTTTCTTGGGTTCTTCTGCTGCCTTTTTTGGCCCCCCTCCTCAAATTTCACCCCACCCTTGCTTTCTGCTTTTAATGTCACAAGTATTATCTGCCGGCTTACTTTCCTCAATCTCTAAATATGAACACACTACATTCAATAGCAAGCTAACATTTCTTGACCACTTAAGTGCTACGTACTGTGCTAAGTGCATTATCTAATATCATCACTGGGGCCCTCATTCAGAAGCTTCAATTACCATTCTTCCTTTACAAGTGAAGAACCTAAAGCACAGAAACACTAACTTGCCCAAGGGTCACCAAGTTGGTCAATGGTAGAGCCAGGATTTTAACCCAGTCTGGTCCCAGCAAAGTCTTTAACTTTGCTCTGTAATGTATGTCGGTTCACAGATAAGATTCAGAGCACACACCAGACCGTCTACAAGCATTTACCTCAGGAGAGCAGAATGGGATGGAGGGGGAAGTGATCAGTAGGGTTCATCATGTTTTCCACTGCAAATGTTTATGTTTGACTTTCTTACAAGGAAATCATTCAGGTACTAGTTGTGTGATTTTTTCCCCCAGTTTTTAAATTGTGGTAAAATATACATAACCTAAAATTTACCATTTTAACCCTTTTTGAGGGTATAATTCAGTAGTGTTAAATACATTCACACTGGCATTAAATACATGCAAAATCATCACCACCATCCATCTCTGGATTTTTCCTAGCATCCCAAACTGTAACTTGGTATCTACCAAACAATAACTTTGCATTCTCCCTTCTGCCCAGTCCCTGGTAACCATCATTCTACTATATATCTTTATCAATTTGACTATTTTAGGGTAGCTCATGTAAGTGTAATCATACAGTATTTGGTCTTTTGTGACTGGCTTCTTTCCTAGCATAATTATATTCAAGGTCCATTCATGCTCTAGCATGTCTCAGAATTTAAATCCTTTATAAGGGTGAATAATAATTCACTGTATGCACATACTACAGTTTGTTTATCTATTCATCTGTTGATGGGCGTGTGAGTTGTTTCCACCTTTTGGTTCTTGTGAATGATACTGCTATGTATAGGAGTGTACATGTAGTTGTGTAATTTTCTAAAACTCTGAAAAACAACACTCACGGAATTATCCCACTTATGTACGTTATGTGGCTGTGTCTATCATGTACTTGGTAGTTACTTAAATATGTAGAAAACGATTTGAGAGATGCCCATAAAACATTTGTGTCATCACCTCTAGAATGGGAAAAGAATGGGGTCATCAAAGAAAAGACTGTGACTTTTTTTCAGGAGCTAGCATGTTACTTCGCACAGGACAAGTGCTCAATAAGCAGATATTGGATCCTGATAAGGAATTATCCTTTTTTTTTTTTTGGAGTTTTCCAAGTGTCAAACCAAAAGACTATAAAAAGCCATAGCAGAACTAAGGTGTAATGTGTCAAAAGAACAAATATCTTGGAATCATTCTGATCATAAAAGTGAATTTCATTTGATAGTTCTATCAACTGTTAAGTCTGAAATGAGCCAACACCAGCAAATGCAGTTTAAGGATAGCTTTTCAAAACCATAGTGTTGTGAGGACATAGGGAAAGAAGTGAATCTAGGTTCTGGAGTGGAAGCCCTCTTAAGATACCATCAGATGCAGTAGCAGACACAGCCCTCAACAGAAATGTAAAAATGTACCTGGTTGAAAATATACACTATTCGTTTTCTAGATATTTCTGTTTTCTAGACCACTGTCTGTTTAGAGACTCCTCAAGCTATTCCTGCTTCTTAACAAAGTCTTCACAAGGAGTAGAAAGTCATCTATTCACGGCAAGAAGTTGCTGTTACCAAGGGAGTAGAGTGCCCAAAAGTGTGCAAACCTCATAATCTGGTAGAGAATGTATACCCCTCCAGAGCTTTTCATTTTCAGGTAGAAAAACAAACCCGGTGTCACCTCCACATTGGGGCCACTCAGACGTTGCCAGCATTACTAAACCAAAGTTCCAAGGGTACAGAATGTGAAGCCGAAAGCACTCCCAGGCCAGGACCAAGCTCCAGGAGGAAAAAAAACAAAACAGCATACAGCACAAGGCCCTAGGCTGCCTCTGGCCTCACCACACACCCTAGGCCCTTTTGGTCAGAGTCCAGTCCCCAGGGAGGTCTGGGGACGGGCCGGGCTTCCACCCGAGCCTGCGGATTCACGGCCTACTCTTCCAGGTGCCTTCACTGGGAGTCTGCCACCGGCTGACTGGGCCCCTTTGGTGCAGAGGCCCTTCCCCCATGGGCCAAGACTGTAACTTTTTATTCTGTATAGTTCTTTAAGATTTTTTGATGTGGACCATTTTTAAAGTCTTTATTGAATTGATTGCATACATTCTGCTTCTCTTTTATGTTGTGTTCTGTGTTTGTTTGTTTGTTTGTTTTTTGACCCCACAGCATTTAGGATCTTAGTTCCCCAGCCAGGGATACAACGCGCACCCCTCCATTGGCAGGAGAAGTCTTAACCACTGGACCAGCAGAGAAGTTCCTATTCTGCATATTTCTATATTTTTGATTTTTCATAATGAGAATAGATTCAAACATTTCTCACAGAATTTTAAAATGCAATATAAAATAAAGGTATCTTAGCAGGCTATCGGTAACAAATATTTAAAGCAATTTTCAAGGGGTCCGAAGAACTGAAGGGATAAAGAAAAGGTGAAATACTTCTGTGTGATTTGAAACTTTTATAAGGTGCATATGCTGTTTTTAATTAGAAAAAATATCTAATGGGAAAAATGAACTGAAGGCCTGCAGTGGAACTGCAGTGGTAACTGAAGCCCAGAGGAGGGCAGTAGAAAGCCATGAGGTGGAAACCCAGGAAAGGTTCTTCTTCCTCCCTCTCACCTGGAAAAGGATTATAATTTAGCCAAGAAGGAGCTAGGACAAGCTCAGATACTTTCCAGTGAGGACGGTGTTGGCTAGACTCTGGGAGCAAGACAATTGGATAAAAGAGGGGAAATCAGAAAAGTTTAGAGGGATCTAAGGGGAGAGAAAGCAGGAAAAGACATTTTCACAGAGGATCATCAAACACAAGCCCAGGAGCAGAGTCCTGGGGCAGAAGGCTAGAGACATTTCTAGAGCTCTTGGGTTCACAGGCCTGTTTAGAGGCAGTGACTGAGTCCTTGGAACCTGCCCCTCTGCTTTTTTAAAATGGACAAGATAAGGATGGCCCTGCAAACTTAAAACACAGAGTTGGGATCGGCAGGGGCTAGCACAGGGTCAGATCCTGTCTTTATTTAAAGTACTTCATATTTTGTACAACATGAATTTTTTGTGGATTCATTTTTATTTTTAAAATATTACATGAAAATGTTATTTATCTTGATTATGGAGTGTTTGAACACCCCTTAAGTTTTCTGCCAGAGGCAAGAGTCTCTGAGCCTCATCCTTGTTCTAGCAAAAAGAATAACAACAAATTTGAAGCAAGAAAATGGGATTTTAAAGCACATCTGTTATGCATGATTTTAATCAAAATTGTACCCCAGAATTTCTGAGTTGAAATGAATTTGAATTTCTAACATGTTAGGCATGTGAGCTCACATTAAAAAAAATCATATAAATCTATGTGAAAGCAAAAAAAAAAAAATACACCATAGCTCCTATATCCATTGGCAATGTGAAGTTAATGATAAATTAACTTGGAAGCTATTTCTGAAATATTGGCTTTAACATATTTTTTATCATCTATCCACCACTAGGGAAAATACTGAGTTTTTTGAAAAAAGAGTTGACAGATATTCTTTTCTTTATAAGCACCAACAGAGAAGGCAATGGCACCCCACTCCAGTACTTTTGCCTGGAAAATCCCATGGAAGGAGGAGCCTGATAGGCTGCAGTCCATGGGGTCGCTGAGGGTTGGACATGACTGATCGACTTCCCTTTCACTTTTCACTTTCATACATTGGAGAAGGAAATGGCAACCCACTCCAGTGTTCTTGCCTGGAGAATGCCAGGGACGGGGGAGCCTGGTGGGCTGCTGTCTATGGGGTCGCACAGAGTTGGACACGACTGAAGCGACTTAGCAGCATAAGCACCAAATTAAAATTATTTGATTCAAAAAGCAATAAAGTAACATCTTCTCTTTTTAGTTTTTTTCCCTTGCTTTATTGAGATATAACTTACACGTAACATTGCATAAAACTAGCATTTCTGATCTTTATACAGTTAAAAGTATTTGAAGAGCAGGATTATTTAGAGCTTCAGGGCAAAACTGAGTTTTATTTTCCAAAGAATATTTAATTTTGTTCTATTCCAATGACCCCCAAATAATGGTTTCAAAGACTGCTACCCATTCAGGCTTACCCCTTCATCTCTTTTCTATTCATTTTAAAGATGGAGAAACAGACTTAAAGAAAGATTCTTAACACACAACCTGTTTATAAGGGTTACCCTGATTACCCACTCCGGCTTTGTTTTCAGCTAGCCCCTTCCCGGAATCTTCATTTTGGCCACCTGGACACAAAGTTCCCTCAACCACAAGTTCATGCACTGTTCTTTCCTTCCTATTTGGGTTCAAGGAATTCCTACTCACATTAAAAAATAAATGAATTAAAAACCCCGGGGACAGTTCCAAGATGGTGGAGCAATAGGATGGGGAGACCAGTTTCTCCCCCACAGATTCATCAAAAGATCATTTGAATGTTGAGCGACTTCCACAAAACAACTCTGTACGCTGGCGGGGGACACCAGACACCCAGAAAGGCAGCCCAATCTCTTCAAAACGAGGTAGGACAAAGTATAGAAAAGGAAAACAGAGACAAAAGATTTAGGGACGGAGACCCGTCCTGGGGAGGGAGTCGTAAAGGACAACTTTGCACACAATAGGAAACCCTCTCACAGACGTGTCTATGGGGAGCTTTGGACTCAGAGGGCAACAAACCGGGAGGGAAAAAAAAAACCCACAGAGTACGTGCCTAACTGCAAATACCAGCGGCAAAGTGACACAGACACTCGCGTCCTTGACCAGCGAGTGTGGGTTGGGCAGGGAAGTGTGGGCTGCTTCATTGGTTGGTCCTTAGGGTAAGGATTGGGCCTGAACGCCCTGAGAACAATCTGACAGAACTAATGTAACAGAGCAACCCAAACCTTAGGATCTCCAGAGAGACAAAAAAGAAAAGAAAGGGCCTTTCCCACCCAAAACTCTAATGCTGCATGGTGACCCCTGGCGCGATCACAGAACAATGGATTGCATCCTAGCAAATACCAAAGGAGAGCAAGCTGGCTGCCCAGTTAGGGCCCTCCCTCCTGGAAAGCAGAGAGGTAGGTGTGTGACAGCCAGAGCCAGAAGGAAAGGGGTTGCTGCAATCTCGGCCCCAGAGACTGCATCATTCACCAAACTGTGAGCAGACTGCCAGTTGCTAACAACATCTTCCTGGGATCCTGGAAGGTTCACATCTCCCAGGAGAGTCACAGCCTGAGATCAGCTCACCAGAGGAGATACATAGCACACCTGGGACTGTGCCCTCACAGTGCACCCAGGAAACGGAGAACAAGTACAAGCAGGGAGAATGGACTGTCTGAGCTGCCCGCAACAGCTCCAGAGAAATTCCTAGATATATTGTTACCATGATCACTTTTTAATTAAAAAAAAATTAGTTCTTTATTACTCCTTTAACTTTCATTTTTATAGCCTACTATTCCTGTAGTTCATGGCATCACAAAGTGTCAGACATGACTGAACAGCTGAACTGAACTGAACTGAACTGATTACCTTTCCAAAAAAAAAAAAACATTTTTTAAAACAAATTCCATACATATTTTTTAAATTTTTGTGATCGATTCTGTTTTGAATTTTTTATGTTGTATTTTTGAGAGTCGAACCTCTATTCTAGGTTTTTCATCTTTGCTTTTTGGTATTTGTTATCAATTTTGTACCTTTAATAATCTAATCTTCAGTATTTAATTAGGGATTTTAATTACTGGCTTGATTGCCCTTTCCCCTTTTCACTCTCCCTTTTCTCCTCTGGGTCACCTCTATCTCCTTCCTCCCGCTTCTCTATTCTATATAACTCTAATGAATCTCTTTGGATGTTCTGAGCTGTGGTCATTATTAGAGAAATGCACATCAAAACCACAATAAGATATCATCTCATGCTCGTCAGAATGGCCACCATCAAAAAGTCTCAGTTCAGTTCATTTTAGTTCTGTCGTTCAGTCATGACAGACCTCTCCACCATGACCCGCCCGTCTTGGTGGCCCCACATGGCATGGTTTAGTTTCATTGAGCTAGACAAGGCTGTGGTCCATGTGATTAGATTGACCAGTTTTCTGTTATTATGATTTCAGTGTGTCTGCCCTCTGATTCCCTCTCGCAACACCTACTTAGGTTTCTCTTACCTTTGACGTGGGATATCTCTTCATGGCTGCTCCTTACCTTGGACTAGAGGTATCTCCTCACTGCCACCCCTCCTGACCTTAAACGTGGAGTAGCTCCTCTCGGCCCTCCTGCGCCCACGCAGCCACCACTTCTTGGACATGGGCTTGCTCCCCTCGGCCGCTGCCCATGACCTGGGGCATGGGATAGTTCCTCCCGGCCTCCGCCCCTGGCCTTGGGCTGGGGTAGCTCCTCTCAGCCGCTGCCCCTGACCTAGGACGTGTGGTAGCTCCTCTCAGCCACTCCTTCGCCATCGCAGCCTGGCACTCCCAGCCGCCGCCCTTGATCTTGGACGTGGGGTAACTCCTCTCGGCCGCTCCTGCGCCCTCGCAGCCTGGCACTCTCGGCCGCCGCCTCTGATCTCGGACATGGGGTAGCTCCTCTCGGCCGCCGCCCCTGGCCTCGGGTGTGGGGTAGCTCCTCCTGGCTGCTCCTGTGCCATCGCAGCCTGGCAGTCTCGGCCACCACCCCTGACCTCGGACGTGGGACAGCTCCTCTCGGCCGCCCCCCTGACCTCGGACATGGGTTAGCTACTCTTGGCTGCCGCCCCTGACCTCAGACGTGGGGTAGCTCCTCTCAGTCACGCTTCTGCGAGGTCCGTTGCAGCTGGCAAACACTAAATGCTGGAGATAATGTGGACAAAATGCAACCCTCTTAACACTGTTAACACGGGGTCTCCTCTGGTAGCTCAGAGGTTAAAGCGTCTGCCTGCAATGAGGGAGACCTGGGTTTGATCCCTGGGTCCGGATTTCCTCTGGAGAAGGAAATGGCGACCCACTCCAGTATTCTTGCCTGGAGAATCCCATGGATGGAGGAGCCTGGTGGGCTACAGTCCACGGAGTCACAAAGAGTCAGACACGACTGAGCAACTTCACTCACTTAACACTTTTGGTGGGATTGCAAACTGAGACAGGCACTATGGAGAACAGTGTGGAGATTCCTTTAAAAACTGGAAATAGAACTGCCAAATGACCCAGTAATCCCAGTGCTGGTCATACACGCAGAGGAAACCAGAACTGAAACAGGCACATGTACCACAAAGTTCATTGCAGCACTGTTTACAATAGCTAGGACACGGAAGCAACCTAGATACCCATTGGCAGGCAAAAGGATAAGGAAGTTGTGGTACATATACACAATAGAATATTCAGTTCAGTTCAGTCACTCAGTCGTGTCTGACCCTTTATGATCCCATGAACCACAGCACGCCAGGCCTCCCTGTCCAAAACCAACTCCCGGAGTTCACTCAGACTCACGTCCATCGAGTTGGTGATGGCGTCCAGCCATCTCATCCTCTGTCGTCCCCTTCTCCTCCCGCCCCCAATCCCTCCCAGCATCAGAGTCTTTTCCAATGAGTCAACTCTTCGCATGAGGTGGCCAAAGTACTGGAGTTTTTCAGCTTTAGCATCATTCCTTCCAAAGAAATCCCAGGGCTGATCTCCTTCAGAATGGACTGGTTGGATTTCCTTGCAGTCCAAGGGACTCTCAAGAGTCTACTCCAACACCACAGTTCAAATGCATCAATTCTTCGGTGCTCAGCCTTCTTCACAGTCCAACTCTCACATCCATACATGACCACAGGAAAAACCATAGCCTTGACTAGACGAACCTTTGTTGGCAAAGTAGTGTCTCTGCTTTTGAATATACTATCTAGGTTGGTCATAACTTTCCTTCCAAGGAGTAAGCGTCTTTTAATTTCATGGCTGCAGTCACCATCTTCAGTGATTTTGGAGCCCAAAGAAACAAATTCTGACACTGTTTCCACTGTTTCCCCATCTATTTCCCATGAAGTGATGGGACCAGATGCAATGATCTTCATTTTCTGAATGTTGAGCTTTAAGCCAACTTTTCCACTCTCCTCTTTCACTTTTATCAAGAGGCTTTTTAGTTCCTCTTCACTTTCTGCCATAAGGGTGGTGTCATCTACACATCTGAGGTTACTGATATTTCTCCCAGCAATCTTGTTCCAGCTTGTGCTTCTTCCAGCCCAGCGTTTCTCATGATGTACTCTGCGTACAAGTTAAATGAGCATGGTGACAGTATACAGCCTTGACGTACTCCTTTTCCTATTTGGAACCAGTCTGTTGTTCCATGTCCAGTTCTAACTGTTGCTTCCTGACCTGCATATAGGTTTCTCAAGAGGCAGGTCAGGTGTTCTGGTATTCCCATCTCTTTCAGAATTTCCCACAGTTTATCGTGATCCACACAGTCAAAGGCTTTGGCATAGTCAATAAAGCAGAAGTAGATTCTTACTCACCTATAAAAAGGAATGCATTTGAGTCAGTTCTAATGAGATGGGTGAAACTGGAGCCTATTATACAGAGTGAAGTATGTCAGGAAGAGAAACATCAATACAGTATATTAACGCATATACATAGAATTTAGAAAGACGGTGATGGAAATCCAATATGCAAGGCAGCAAAAAAGACACATGTAAAGAACAGACTTTTGGACTGTGTGGTAGAAAGAGAGGGTGGGACGATTTGAGAGAATAGCATTGAAACATGTATATTGTGGGGGCGGTCTTAAGATGGCAGAGAAATAGGACAGGGAGACCACTTTCTCCCCTACAGATTCATTGAAAGAACATTTGAACGTTGAGTAAATTCCACAAAACAACTTCCGAATGCTGGCAGAAGACATCAGGCACCCAGAAAGGCAGCCCATTGTCTTCAAAACTAGGTAGGAAAAAATATAAAATACAAAAAGAGAGTCAAAAGAGGTAGGGACTGACATCCATCCGGGGAAGGGAGTCTTAAAAAAGAGAGAAGTTTCCAAACACCAGGGAACACTCACCGGCGGGTCTGCGGTGAGACTTCGAACCTCAGAGGGCAACATAACCAGGAGGAAAAATAAATAAATTATTAAAACCCACAGATTATGTGCCTAACAGCCACTCCCAACGGAAAAGCAGTGCAGACGCTCGCATCTGCCACTAGCAAGCGGGGACTGGATAGGGAGGTGCAGGCTGCGTTGATTAGGGTAAGGAACAAGGCCCGAATGCCCCAAGGGCAATCTGAGGGAACTAACTTGAGATAGCAACCCAGTCTGTGGGATAGCTATCCCACGTGCATACGTACTTCCCTGGTGGCTCAGACGGTAAAGCATCTGCCTACAATGTGGGAGACCCGGGTTCAATTCCTGGGTTGGGAAGATCTCCTGGAGAAGGAAATGGTAACCCACTCCAGTGTTCTTGCCTGGAAAATCCCATGGACAGAGGAGCCTGGTAGACAACAGTCCATGGGGTTGCAGAGTTGGACATGACTGAGTGACTTTACTTTCACTTTCAAGACACTGCCAGGCCCTCTCACAGAACAAAGGACTGAACAGAGCCAGCCGGCTGCAGACCGGCCCATCCCCTGCTGGAGACAGGCAGGCGAGGGCAGCCAGAGCCAGAAGGGGGCAATTACGGCCCCAGAGAGGCATCATCTACCAAACTGCAAGTAGGCTTCATTGCTAACCAAGACTTCTTGGGATTCTGGATGGTTGACATCTGCCTGGAGAGTTGCAGCCAGAGATCAGCTCCCCAAAAGAGACACATGGCATGCCTGAGAAGGCGTGCTGGTTGTACACCCAGAAAACCGAGTGGCTGGGGTGGGGGAAGCGATAAGACACAGCCCCCAACTAAGGGAGACTGCACTCACCAAGCACCTGATCACCTGAGGTGCTCAGACCTGGGACGGGCACAAAACGCAGGCCCAACCAAGTGTGCCCCTTTGTGGAGTACCTGAGAACCTGAACCTGAGTGGCGTAGACCTGGGAAGTACATGCAACCCAGGGGCCCGCCTCAGACGGTTCCTGGCAGAGCAACCTAGAGCCTAAACAGTGTAGACTGGGAAAGCACACACGCCATGAGCAGGGCCAAGCCCAGGGTGGCGGAGACACTGAGAGCATCCCCACACACGCCGGTGATATTTGTTTGCAGTGTTCCTCCCTCCTTACAGTTCAACTGAAGAAGTAAGCCTAAAAAGTGACCACCACTGCCCTCTTGTGTCAGAGCCAAAATTAGACACTGAAGAGACCAGCAAACAGAAGAAGCTAAAAAAAAAAAAAAGAGGGAACCACTTTGGAAGTGACAGGTGCAATAGATTAAAACCCTGCAGTTAGCACCAACTACATAGGAAGGGGCCCATAGATCTTGAGAACTATAAGCCAGATCAAGGAACTATCTGAAAATGAACTGACCCCACACTGTCCACAACAACACCAGAGAAAGTTCTAGATATATTTTAACTATTATCATTTTTTTAATCTTTAAAAATTTTTTTCATTTTAAGTCCTCTATTACTCATTTAATTTTCATTTTTACAACCTACTATTACTTTGCAAAAAAAAGGACCCTAGTTTTAAAGGAAACTTCATATATATATATATATATATATATATATATATTATAATTCTTGTGACTTTGTTTTTTTCTTAATATTGTATTTTTGAGAATCTAACCTGTACTCTGAATTTTTAACCTTTGCTTTTTGGTATTTGTTATCAATTTTGTAGCATTAAGAACCAAATCTTCAGTACCCATGTTTACTTGGGAGTGAGATTACTCGCTTGATTGCTCTCTGCCCCCTTGGACTCTCCTTTTTCTCCACCAAATCATCTCTATCTCCTCCCTCCCACTTCTCGTCTCCACCCAAATCTGTGAATCTCATTGTGTGTTCCTGGTTGTGGAGAACACTTAGGGAACTTATTACTGGCTAGATCTGTCTCTCTCCTTTTTGATTCCCCCTTTTATCCCCTGGGCCACCTCTGTCTCCTTCCTCCCTCTTCTCTTCTCTGTGTAATTCCGTGAACATCTCTGAGGAATCCAGACTGAGGAAAGCACATACGGAACTGATTACTGGCTAGCCTGCTCTCTCCTTTTTTGATTCCCCCTCTTCTCCTTCTGGTCACCTCTATGTCCCTCCTCCCTCTTCTTTTCTCTATGTAACTCTGTGTACCTCTCTGGGTGTCCCTCACTGTGGAAAAACTTTTCCTCATAAATCAAGCTGTCTTACCATCAGTGCTATATAGATGGAGAAGTCTTGAGGCTACTGTAAGAATAAGACTGAAAATCAGAGGCAGAAGGCTAAAGTCCAAATCCTGAGAACACCATAGAACTCCTGACTCCAGGAAGCTTTAATCAATAGGTGCTCATCAAACACCTCCATACATAACACTGAAACCAAGCACTACCCAATGGCCAACAAGTTCCAAAGCAACACATACCATGCAAATTCTCCAGCAAAACAAGAACACAGCTCTGAGCTTCAATATACAGGCTGCGCAAAGTCACACCAAACCCATTGACATCTCAAAACTCATTACCGTACACTCTTGCACTCCAGAGAGAAGAAATCCAGCTCCATCTACCAGAACACTGACACAAGCTTCCCTAACCAAGAACCCTTGACAATCCATCCATCCAACCCCATCCACAGCAAAAAACCTCCACAATAAAGAGGAATCACAAACTGCCAGAATATGGAAAGGCCACCCCAAACCAGGCAATATAAGCAAGATGAAAAAGCAGAGAAATACCCAGCAGGTAAAGGAACAAGATAAATGCCCATCAAACCAAACAAAAGAGGAAGAGATAGAGAATCTACCTGATGAAGAATTCCAAAGAATGAAAGTGAAAATGATCCAAAATTTTGAAAACAAAATGGAGTTACAGATAAATAACCTGGAGACAAGAATTGAGAAGATGCAAGAAAGGTTTAACAAGTACCTAGAAGAAATAGAAAAGAGTCAATATATAATGAATAATGCAATAAATGAGATCAAAAACACTCTGAAGGGAACCAAAAGTAGAATAATGGAGGCAGAAGATAGGATTAATGAGGTATAAGATAGAATGGTAGAAATAAATGAAACAGAGAAAAAAGAATTAAAAGAAATGAGGACTACCTCAGAGACCTCTGGGACAATGTTAAATGCCCCAATATTCAAATCATAGGAGTCGCAGAAGAAGAAGACAGTAAGAAAGGCCATGAGAAAATACTTGAGGAGATAATTGTTGAAAACTTCCCTAAAATGGGGAAGGAAATAGTCACCCAAGTCCAAGAAACCCAGAGAGTCCCAAACAGGATAAATGCAAGGCGAAACCCCCAAGACACATATTAATCAAATTAACAAAGATCAAACACAAAGGACAAATATTAAAAGAAGCAAGGGAAAAACAACAAATAACACACAAGGTGATTCCCATAAGGATAACAGCTGATCTTTCAATAGAAACTCTTCAGGCCAGGAGGGCATGGCAGGGCATACTTAAAGTGATGAAAGAAAATAACCTACAGCCCAGATTACTGAACCCAGCATGGATCTCATTCAAATATGAAGGAGAAATCAAAAGCTTTACAGACAAGCAAAAGCTGAGAGAATTCAGCACCACCAAACGAGCTCTCCAACAAATGCTAAAGGATCTTCTCTTGACAGGAAACACAGAAAGCGTGTATAAACTCAAACCCATGGCAATGGGATCATACTTATCAATAATTACCTTATGTAAATTGGTTGAATACCCCAACCAAATGACAAAGACTGGCTGAATGGATAAAAAAAACAAGACCCCTACATATGTTGTCTACAAGAGACCCACCTCGAAACAAGGGACCCATGCAGACGGAAAGTGAAGGGCTAGAAAAAGATATTCCATGCTAATGGAGACCAAAAGAAAGCAGGAGTAGCAATATTCATTTCAGATAAAATAGACTTTAAAACAGATGCTGTGCAAAGAGACAAAGAAGGACACTACATAATGATCAAAGGATCAATCCAAGAAGAAGAAATAACAATTATAAATATATATGCACCCAACATAGAAGCACCACAATATGTAAGATAAATGCTAATAAGTATGAAAGGGGAAATTAACAATGACACAATAATATTGGGAGACTTTAATAGCCCAATCACACCTATGGATAGTTCAACTAAACAGAAAATTAACAAAGAAACACAAACTTTAAATGATACAATAGACCAGTTAGACCTAATTGATATCTATAGGACATTTCACCCCAAAACAATGAATTTCACCTTTTTCTCAAGTGCACACGGAACCTTCTTCGGGATAGATCACATCCGGGACCATAAATCTAGCCTTGGCATATTCAAAAAAACTGATATCATTCCAAGCATCTTTTGTGACCACAATGCAGTAAAATTAGATGTCAATTACAGGAGAAAAATTATTAAAAATTCCAACATATGGAGGCTGAAAACTACATGCGGCTGAATAACCAACAAATCACAGAAGAAATCAAAAAAGAAATCAAAATATGCATAGAAATGAATGAAAATGAAAACACAACAACCCCAAACCTATGGGGCATTGTAAAAGCAGTGCTAAGGGGAAGGTTCATAGCAATACAGGCTTACCTCAAGAAACAAGTCAAATAAGTAACCTAACTCTACACCTAAAGCAACTAGAAAAGGAAGAAATGAAGAACCCCAGGGTTAGTAGAAGGAAAGAAATCTTAAAAATTAGGGCAGAAATAAATGCAAAAGTAACAAAAGAGACCACAGCAAAAATCAACAAAGCCAAAAGCTGGTTCTTTGAGAAGATAAGTAAAATTGACAAACCATTAGCAAGACTCATCAAGAAACAAAGGGAGAAAAACCAAATTAACAAAATTAGACATGAAAATGGAGAGATCACAACAGACAACACAGAAATACAAAGGATCATAAGAGACTATTATGAGCAACTATATGCCAATAAAATGGACAACTTGGAAGAAATGGACAAATTCTTAGAAAAGTACAACCTTCCAAAACTGAACCAGGAAGAAATAGAAAATCTTAACAGACCCATCAGAAGCATGGAAATTGAAACTGTAATCAGAAATCTTCCAGCAAACAAAAGCCCAGGTCCAGACGGCTTCACAGCTGAATTCGACCAAAAATTTAGAGACGAGCTAACACCTATCCTACATAAACTCTTCCAGAAAATTGCAGAGGAAGGTAAACTTCCAAACACATTCTATGAGGCCACCATCATCCTAATAGCAAAACCTGACAAAGATGCCACAAAAACAAGAAAACTACAGGTCAATATCACTGGTGAACATAGATGCAAAAATCCTTAACAAAATTCTAGCAAACAGAATCCAACAGCATATTAAAAAGATCATACATCATGACCAAGTGGGCTTGATCCCAGGGATGCAAGGATTCTTCAATATCCACAAATCAATTAATGTAATACACCACATTAACAAACTGAAAGATAAAAACCGTATGATTATCTCAATAGATGCAGAGAAAGCCTTTGACAAAATTCAACATCCATTTATGATAAAAAAAAAAAAACCCTCCAGAAAGTAGGAATAGAAGGAACATACCTCAACATAATAAGAGCTATATATGACAAACCCACAGCAAACATTATCCTCAATGGTGAAAACTTGAAAGCATTTCCCCTAAATTCAGGAACAAGACAAGAGTGCCCAATCTCACTACTACTATTCAACATAGTTTTGGAATTTTACCCACAGCAATCAGAGCAGAAAAAGAAATAAAAGGAATCCAGATTGGAAAAGAAAAAGTAAAACTCTCACTGTTTGCAGATATAATGATCCTCTACATAGAAAACCCTAAAGACTCCACCAGAAAAATACTAGAGCTAATCAATGAATACAGTAAAGTTGCAGGATATAAAATCAACACACAGAAATCCCTTGCATTCCTATACACTAACAATGAGAAAACAGAAAGAGAAATTAAGGAAACAATTCCATTCACCATTGCAATGAAAAGAATTAAATACTTAGGAATATATCTACCTAAAGAAACAAAAGACCTATATATAGAAAACGATAAAACACTGGTGAAAGAAATCAAAGAGGACAAAAATAGATGGAGAAATATACCATCTTCTGGATCAGAAGAATCAATATTGTGAAAATGAGTGTACTACCCAAAGCAATCTATAGATTCAATGCAAACCCTATCAACTACCAACGGTATTCTTCACAGAGCTAGGACAAATACTTTCACAATTTGCATGGAAATACAAAAAACCTTGATTAGCCAAAGCAATCTTGAGAAAGAAGAACGGAACTTAAGGAATCAACCTGCCTGACTTCAGGCTCTACTACAAAGCCACAGTCATCAAGACAATATGGTACTGGCACAAAGACAGAAATATAGATGAATGGAACAAAATAGAAAGCCCAGAGTTAAATCCACACATCTGTGGGCACCTTATCTTTGACAAAGGAGGCATGAATATACAATGGAGAAAAGACAATCTCTCTAACAAGTGGTGCTGGGAAAACTGGTCAACCACTTGCAAAAGAATGAAACTAGAACACACTTTCTAACACCATACACAAGAATAAAGTCAAAATGGATTCAAGATCTAAACATAAGGCCAGAAACTATAAAACTCCTAGAGGAACACATAGGCAAAACACTCTCCGACATAAATCACAGCAAGATCCTCTGGAACCCACCTCCCAGAATATTGGAAATAAAAGCAAAAATACAGAAATGGTACCTAATTAAGATTAAAAGCTTCTGTGCAACAAAGGAAACTATAAGCAAAGTGAAAAGACAGCCTTCAGAATGGGAGAAAATAATAGCAAATGAAGCAACTGGCAAAGAATTAATCTCAAAAATATACAAGCAACTCCTGCAGCTCAATTCCAGAAAAATAAACGACCCAATCAAAAAATGGGCCAAAGAACTAAACAGACATTTCTCCAAAGAAGACATACAGATGGCTAACAAACACATGAAAAGATGCTCAACATCACTCATTATCAGAGAAATGCAAATCAAAACCACAATGAGGTATCATTTCATGCCAGTCAGAATGGCTGCTATCCAAAAGTCTACAAGAAACAAATGCTGGAGAAGGTGCGGAGAAAAGGGAACCCTCTTGCACTGTTGGTGGGAATGCAAACTAGTACAGCCACTATGGAGAAGAGTGTGGAGATTCCTTAGAAAACTGGAAATAGAACTGCCATAGACCCAGCAATCCCACTGCTCTGCATATACACCAAGGAAACCAGAATTTAAAGAGACACGTGTACCCCAATGTTCGTCGCAGCACTGTTTATAATAGCCATGACATGGAAGCAACCTAGATGTCCTTCAGCAGAGGAATGGATAAGAAAGCTGTGGTACATATACACAATGGAGTATTACTCAGCCATTAAAAAGAATGCATTTGAATCAGTTCTAATGAGGTAGATGAAACTGGAGCCTCTTATACAGAGTGAAGTAAGCCAGAGAGAAAAACACCAACACAGTATACTAATGCATATATATGGAATTTAGAAAGATGGCAATGATGACCCGGTATGTGAGACAGCAAAAGAGACACAGATGCACAAAACAGTCTTTTGGACTCTGTGGCAGAGGGTGAGGGTGGGATGATTTGGAAAAATGGCATTGAAACATGTATATTATCATATGTGAAATGAATCGCCAGTCCAGGTTTGATGCATGATACAGGGTGCTTGGGGCTGGTGCACTGGGATGACCCAGAAGGATGGGATGGGGAGGGAGGTGGGAGGGGGGTCCAGGATGGGGAACACATGTATACCCATGGTGGATTCATGTCAATGTATGGCAAAACCAATACAATATTGTAAAGTAATTAGCCTCCAATTAAATAAATTTATACATTTTAAAAGAAGAAACATGTATATTACCATATGTAAAATAGATGACCAGTGCAAGTCCAATTCATCAAGCAGGGCACTCAAAACCAGTGCTCTAGACAACCGAGAGGGATGGAGTTGGAAGGGAGGGGGGAGGGGGCATCAGGATAGGGGGGGACACATGTACACCCATGGCTGATTCATGCTGATGTATGGCAAAACCCACCACAGTATTATAAAGCAACTATCCTTTAATTAAAATAAATAATTTTTAAATAAATAAATAGAAATAAAACACACACACACACCCAAAAAAACCCACCTCAGATCAAGGGTCATCTCCTCCAGGACTCCCCACTTTGAAGAGATAGTCCTTTTGCATGATCTTGTGGCACTGTATCCTGTGACATCACTGCCTGCATATGACATTACACACCCTGTGTGCATGTGTGCTAAGTCACTTCAGTTGTGTCCAACGCTGTGTGACCCTGTGGACTGCAGCCTGCCAGACTCCTCTATCCATGGGATTCTCCAGACAGGAATACTGGGGTGGGTTGCCGTGTCCCCCACCTCCAGGGGATCTTCCCAACCTAGGGATTGAATCCACATCTCTTACATTGGCAGGCGAGTTCCTTACCACTAGCGACGCCTGGAAAGCCCATTATATACACCGTGCTGTGCTGTGCTCTGCTGTGCTGCTGCTTAATTGCTCAGTCATGTCTGACTCTGCAACTCCACGGACTGCAGCCCGCCAGGCTCCTCTGTCCATGAGGATTCTCCAGGCAAGAATACTGGCATGGGTTTCCATGTCCTCCTCCAGGGGATCTTCCCAACCCAGGGATTGAACCCAGGTCTCCCACATTACAGGTGGATTCTTTACTGTCTGAGCCACCTGGGAAGCCCAAGAATACTGGAATGGGTAGCTATCCCTTCTCCAGGGGATCTTCCTGACCCAGGAATCAAACCTAGTTCTCTTGCATTATAGGCAGATTCTTCACCAGTTGAACTACCAGGGAAGCCCCATTACATAACCTAGTGATTGGTTATTTATGTGTCTGTCTCTCTCTTTAGATTTCCAAGGCAGGGACTGTGACTGTCTGAATGCTCATGCTTAACATAAAAATTCCTGTCCATAGATCTCCAACATGCTTTTCTTGAAGCAATGAATCATCCTGGCTACCTCTCTCTCCTTCAAGCCCTATGGCCTGCCCTTCCTCAAGTCCTACCCACATCAAAAGACTCCTCCAATGCATTGATTACTCTCCATCTTTACCACTCTGCTTCAAGCCACCATGCTCTATCAGGTGGACCTACATAACAGCCTTCTAATTGTCTAAATTACTTTAACCCCAGCAATCTAGTGCCCATACAAGAGCCAGGGTGGGGGGATGGTTTCTAAAATGGAGAACTTACCATGTCACTCACTAGACAGAAAGTCTTTAGTTCAGTTCAGTCATTCAGTCGTGTCCGACTCTTCGCGACCCCATGAATCGCAGCACGCCAGGCCTACCTGTCCATCACCAACTCCCAGAGTTCATGCAGACTCACATCCATCGAATCAGTGATGCCATCCAGCCATCTCATCCTCTGTCGTCCCCTTCTCCTCCTGCCCTCAAACCCTCCCAGCATCAGAGTCTTTTCCAATGAGTCAACTCTTCACATGAGGTGGCCAAAGAGTTTCAGCTTCAGCATCATTCCCTCCAAAGAAATCCCAGGGCTGATCTCCTTCAGAATGGACTGGTTGGATCTCCTTGCAGTCCAAGGGACCCTCAAGAGTCTTCTCCAACACCACAGTTCAAAAGCATCAATTCTTTGGCGCTCAGCCTTCTTCACAGTCCAACTCTCACATCCATACATGACCACAGGAAAAACCATAGCCTTGACTAGACAGACCTTTGTTGGCAAAGTAATGTCTCTGCTTTTGAATATGCTATCTAGGTTGGTCATAACTTTCCTTCCAAGGAGTAAGTGTCTTTTAATTTCATGGCTGCAGTCACCATCTGCAGTGATTTTGGAGCCCCCAAAAATAAAGTCTGACATTATTTCCACTGTTTCCCCATCTATTTCCCATGAAGTGATGGGACAGGATGCCATGATCTTGGGTACCCATTAAAAGCAGCTCAATAAAAAGCTTGAGGGATATTCAAAATCTTAATATTTGTAAGAAAAATTCCTACAAACTTATACCCCAGGATGATTTAACCTCTAAAACACATTAAGAACTACTATAGGGCTGTAAGGTGACTCCTTAACATTTAACAAAGAAAATCGTTCTTCAGTTTCTAGAGCTAACTCATTTTCTCTGCCTTCTGTGCTTAATAATGTCTCAAACTTTTTGATTCAAATCTGATAGAATATTTGATGTAATGGAGAAATAAAGGATTAAAATTCTTTTCATAATATTTGTACCTAGGAGCTCATGTGTCACCATGGTGAGATTATGTTGTCAGGATATGACACAGAATGATTATGAAGTCATAGGCCCCTAAAACAAGCTGAGCCATTTTAAATCCAGCAGTTTCCTTGGGAGAGGAAACAGGACAACAAGGTCCTGGACATGAATCTCTTCATTTATGTCCTCCTTTTATCAATTTGGACAAGTAGTTGTTTAGATAGAAATGAAAGCAATGGATCTGCTACTGCAGGTATGTCCCTAACCTTAAAACCTAGAAATTATGATCTATTATGTTAAATGTATTCCAGTACTTAAACAAGCTAGCTGTGTATAAGAAATCTGCTGTTTATTCTACTTTACTATGAGTAGGTCTTCGAGAATTTCTACGACAACACCTGAAAGTTTTACTTCTGTGTAAACATTCCAAACATAGAAACATGAAGAGTACAGCCTTACTGTCCCCTTTCATTCCCCTTCCCCACCCAATCCACCAACCCCTGCCCCTCCCCCACCAGCCATACCAGAAAATTCTATGTGAATGAATCTAGCATGGTACCTAACACATAGTAGGTTTCAAGAACTGTGTTTTCTTGTCCCATCCCTTTTCCCACCATACACATTCACACACACATCAACACTCCAGTGCATTCACACATTCAAATACCTAGGTAATGGGTTGAACAAGCCACGACGTGGGGTAACCTAGATAATTATACTGATTAGCCAAAGACAGCTCCCAGATTTGGCTTGTAGACTGTGGCTGGCTGGGGAGGTGATAGAGGGAGGAAAATGACAGTGGTTATCATGCTTAAAGAAATAATTGATGATGAGATTTGACTTGGATCTACAGTAACAAACCCCCATCAAAATGGAAGCAAACTTGGTTCCCAAGCACAGGTTCTGATGATACATGTTCTTTCATAGTAACTACACATGCTGAATTCAAGCAGACCAAACTGCAGGAATTACGGCGACGTCTACTCATTATTATAATTGGTACCCTTATCACTGGCTATATGGTCACGTGTACCTGCTTTCTTCACTATAGCTGTGATAGCGAGGAAGCCCATAAAGCAACCAAGTAAGTCTTACACCTTTGAATAAAAGTACAAGGTTGTGGGGAGGCACGTGTTCTTCACTATACTCTATAACTGTGAGAGCGGGGAAGTCCCCAAAGCAGCAACATTAAGTCTTACACCTTTGAGCTAAAAATACAAAGTGGCGGGGTGTAGGGGTGAGGTGAGGAGATGGGTGTGCACGCGCATGAGGAACTGTACCTGCACACGCATGTGCACTCACACGTAAGCGGGTTCACTGTTGTTTTGTTACTTACCACTAACTTTAGACTTCAGAAGAGCTACCAACATCTTGTGGGCTGGATATGTTCACTTAAATGAAGCTCTTAAATTATCTCAAGTACATTATCAACTTTAGCCAAAACTATCCTATTCAGGGTTCACTTGAGCCCCAGGCTGCTAATTTCATTGTAAGTTGAGTCTATGAAAAGAGGGAATGACTATCTAAATAAGACAGAATCAAAACCTTCTCAGGGGAGAAGGAGTTGGGTCTCTGCATTCCAAAGATAGTAACACATTTTGGATAATCTATCATTTTGAGATGTAATAACATGAAAAATTTTCAACTGTGTTCAGTGATTCTAGTCCCTGGCTTTAATATAGGAGGATCAGGCTGGCACTTGGTATACTGGGTCTCTAAAAATTTCCCAATCCAAGGACTGGTGACTGAAATATACCACTGTTCTATTCCTTCAGTTTTAGAGTTAGCATGTGAGGATTAATATGTATGGTTACAAACCTTGATGGTGTAAATATGATAGGAAAACAATGAATTTGGTCTAAGACTTTTTTATGTGACAGGTTGTGACATTTGTGCCTCAGTTGCATATCAACTTGTGGCTTTTTTGTAAAAACTATAATTTCTGGATTAGATAAATTCTCTCTCTCCCTCTCAACAGTAGATTTGAAACAAGTTTGTGTCATTGCATATATAGACTATATGGTTATCCATTGTGGTTGAAACAGCAAAATTAAGAAAAAGAAAAAGCATTCAACACGAGTTCAACACTGTAACCTGACTCATAGTTTTCACCACACTCTGATTCTTACTGTGTTCAATTTTCCTGCTAGAGCCACAAAAAGACCACAAGTCTAAATTGACACAATAGCCCATATTTTCTGGTAACAGTAATCTTACTCCTCTGATTTAAATTGTCATATTCCAAATCCTCTGTATTTTCAGGGACAAGAAAGAAGATATCACCATCAAGGCATCCAGGTCATCTAAAATATCATTTACCTACTCCAAGTCACCAACTGCTGGTCTGGGCGATCCAGAAAGACAATCCGTGGTATCCAGAATAGATAAGTCATCTGGGCCCTCAAGTCCACAAAAAGTTCCTTCAAGTGCAGAAAAGTTAGTCAGGTGCTCGAGTCAAAAAAACCATCCAAGCCATCAGCTCCCAAAAAAGTGTTAGGATCACCCCCCTCCCAGGAAAAGTTGCATAGAACATGCAGTCCAAAAAAGGCACATAGGCAGGCTCATGCCCATAAGCTAGTCGGTCAGGTCAGTCCATCCTATCCAGAGAAGGCCATCAAGCCAACTTGGCCACCAAGTCTACAGTGTCGGGCCAAGCCAACCAAAACTCCTCTACCCTATCCAAAGAATCAGAGCTTCCCTGAGCAATCAAGTGTAGATAAACTGACCAAACGCCAGAGATATCTTAAACTAAAATGCCCAGCTAGTGCAGGTAGGGCAGAAATATTATCTAGACCTCAACCAGGGAAGTTTTGTCGATGCTACAAGGAAAAGTGCCTTGTTTGCAGAGCTGTTTCTGAGCCGTTCATCACTCATGTTTCAGACGCCAATAAAAAGCATGTTCCAGTTCCACTGTTTTCACGCGAATTGAAGCACTTTTACAAGTCATATAAAAAGAAACAACCCAAATACAACACACTGTATGGCAACATGAGTGACAGTGATATCACAACATACAACAGTGATGGTGAGAGTGACAGGGAGGTGATTATAATCTGCAATATAAAATGCAAGGAAGACATCTATAAAAACTCCCAAAATAATTAAGGGATCAAAAGAAAGACCACCCATGCAGAAGAAGCAAGCTTCTATGAACTATTATATGCTCACCATATTTAAGAACCTGGTAGACGAAAACTCCACTTGGTATCACTATTAAGATTAGACTTATATCCATCTCGAGGCAATTTATTTAAAAAATAGTACATAAATGTGTGACATAACAACTGATTTTGTTGTAATTATTATTGTATTTTAGAGGTATAAATCTCTTTGGGAGGTATCTTAGATCTACTTGGGCAAATTCTGGGAGATGGTGAGGGACAGGGAAACCCAGCCTGCTGCAGTCCACGGGGTCACAGAGTTGGACACGACTTGATGGTTGAACAACAACGTAGATCTGGTCACTTGGATGGGCTTCCCAGCTGGTGCAGTGGTAAAGAATCCACCTGCCAATGGAAGAGATGTGGGTTTGACCCCTGGGTTGGGAAGATCCTTTGGAGGAGGAAATAGCAACCCAGTCCAGTCGTCTTGCCTGGGAAATTCCATGGACCGAGGAGACTGAAGGGCTACAGTCGATGGGGTCGAAAAGAGTTGGACACAGGCACACGGTTAAATGTGAACCAGTCACACACACACACACACACACACAAATATAGAAAGGTATTGCAAGATGGATGCCCTGGGCTCCTCTTTCCCTTGGATTAACCCTCAAGTGAAGTCTCAACCCAACTATCTTTTAAATTTTGACAGAGTGTCCTCACAGTCTAAGACTGTCTTTCTCTGGTGCCCAGTGTGTGGCGGAAATGGCTCTGTGTGCTTGATTCTGGCTGCATTGGGGAAATTCCTGATAGTCATTTCCTTTTTTAAAACATATTTATTTGACCATGCCAGTTCTTAGTTGTGGCATGCAAACCCTTGGCTGCAGCATGTGATTCTCTGACCAGGGATAGAACCCAGACCCCCTGCATTGGGAGTGTGGAGTTTTAGCCACTGAACCACCAGGGAAGTCCCAATACTCATTTCTAATACCACTGCCTCTGATGACTGCTACCAAAGTAAGGGTCCAGGCTCCAGCCCCACTCTCAAGGTTTTTGATTCTTTTGGTTACCCTTCAAATTGATAAAAAGAGTTTGTCCTGTTGTGCATTCTCAGAATGGCCCAGATAGAGGTCGGATATCTACCCATTTTCTTCACAGGGTACCTTCTTACTTAGAATCCAGAGGGCTGGGAGGCCAGGGGAAAACCTTGGAGTTATATTTTCTAGCTTCCTCACTGATGAGAGGTTATCCCTGCCCACTTCCAAGAGCATGGTTCAGAAAAACAGGCAAAATCCTGCAGTCCCAGCCTATATTCTAGTACAGTGAAGTCAGTCCCCTGTCACATTCAGCAGGGTCAGTTAAATTCCATAGCTAGCATATATTGGATGTGTACTACTTGCCAGACATTGTACTAAGTCCCTTTATGTCCAGGATATCTGAAGGCCACCCTCCCCTCAATTTTACAGATTTAGAAAAAGGACTCACATGACTCAAAAGCAGATTATAGTCATGGCTGAGGTTTATTAGAGCAAAAATATACAAATCAAGAGCAACAGGAAAAAGACATCTTTTTGGGTGAATCAGAGAGTTTGGACATGCGCTTTTGAGTACTTGCCCCTCTGGGGCCACCTAGGACATTCTCTCTTCTCTAGCAACAAACTAGAGGCATGTGTGCAACATGGCTCTGCCCAGGGAAGCCTCAGCATCTGAGGCTTTTATTGAGAACAGGTCCCATAGGTACATCATGCTCCATAACCAGACATGGCAAGTGAAACTCAGGATCCCAACAATGACACCAGATGCACATTATCGATGTTGATGTTTGTGCCAAGCAATCAGGTGAACAAAACATGATCATCAACCAATTAACATTAGAACATTCACCCAGGGATGACCAATACTCAAATCATGGTTTCCAGTTCCCTTGACATACAAGGACCAAACAACCAGACCTGCTGTGTTAACACTTTCCTCACGTTCACATATTTTATTTAATCCCCAACAGTCCCCTATTATATGGACTGCCATATGAGTTAACCGATGCTCTGTAACATATAGTAAGATCACATCTAGCAATTGATTGAATCAAGATATGAATCTATGATTGACTTAAGTTCAAATTTTCATTATGCTGTACTGCCTTCTCACTTCCAGTTTCTGGGGTATGTGTTTATTCTCAGATCACCCAGTCCACTGGTATCAGCAAAGTCCTTACTTGACTTTTAATCAATCTGGACCATCCTCCTAACTTACCAGGAGCATATAAATATGTCTTGACTTCATTCACATCTGACTTCCCCATAACCTCTGCCTCCTCCACTGGTAGTATCCTGGTGGGGTCTGTAAGGTCATCATGAAATTCACAGATGGCATGATATATAAAAGTTTTAAGAGGTAGAAAATGCATTTGAAAAGCATTGTGGAAGCTACAGACTTGATTTCCTTCTGGTATTACATTTTTTGTGAAGATAAACTGCAAAGCGTTAGAATTGTTCTGGGATAGCCTGGTCTTTTTAAAATTCACAAATAGAAGCAAAAGTTCTGATGAAATTTTTATGGTTTAGTATGAAAAACAGTTCAAACAAAAAAGTAGGAGTATGAATGAACACCCATATAAACATTGCTCAGATTCAAGAATTATCATTACATGGCCAGTGTTGTTTCATTTAAACTACTATCCATTTCCCTCCCATTTATATTTCCAAAAAATAATAAATTTTAAAAATACATAAACACAATACTCCATGGGATCACAAAGAGTCAGATACAACTGAGTGACTGAACTTAACTGAACTGAAACACAGTACTATTATCTCATATGAAACAATAATAATTCCTTAATATAAATTATCCAGTCTATATGCAAATTTCTTCCATTTGCCTCATTTTTTTTAATGGTTGCTTTGTTCAAATGATGTTAACCAGCATTTGACAGCATCTCAGTCTAAATTTTTTAAAAATTAAAATTTCATTGGGTAATCTAGCTTCATATTGTAAGATAATTTTGAAGTTTATCTGGGCTATCAGTAGCCTGGGAAATAGACAACGGCAAAACTGCATAGTTTTTCAGCTTAAATTCAACCAAAGTCTTGGTTCAGTTCAGTTCAGTTCACTTCAGTTGCTCAGTCGTGTCCGACTCTTTCCAAACCTGTGAATCGCAGCACACCAGGCCTCCCTGTCCATTACCAACTCCTG
This sequence comes from Bos taurus, assembly GCF_002263795.3. Taxonomy (NCBI): domain Eukaryota; kingdom Metazoa; phylum Chordata; class Mammalia; order Artiodactyla; family Bovidae; genus Bos; species Bos taurus. Next base: position 5,004,934 of record NW_020192292.1, read on the forward strand.
GAGTTCACTCAGACTCATGTCCATCGAGTCAGTGATGCCATTCAGCCATCTCACCCTCTGTCGTCCCCTTCTCCTCCCGCCTCCAATCCCTCCCAGCATCAGAGTCTTTTCCAATGAGTCAACTCTTTGCATGAGGTGGCCAAAGTACTGGAGTTTCAGCTTCAGCATCATTCCCTCCAAAGAAATCGCAGGGCTGATCTCCTTCAGAATGGACTGGTTGGGTCTCCTTGCGGTCTAAGGGACTCTCAAGAGTCTTCAACACCACAGTTCAAACCCATCAATTTTTCAGTTCTCAGCTTTCTTCACAGTCCAACTCTCACATCCATACATGACCACAGGAAAAACCATAGCCTTGACCATATGGATCTTTGTTGGCAAAGTAATGTCTCTGCTTTTGAATATGCTATCTAGGTTGGTCATAACTTTCCTTCCAAGGAGTAAGCGTCTTTTAATTTCATGGCTGCAGTCACCATCTGCAGTGATTTTGGAGCCCCCCAAAACTAAAGTCTGACACTGTTTCCACTGTTTCCCCATTTATAGGCAAAGCCAAATGATCTAAGCCCTCTTCTCTTTATCATTCTTAAGCTAAAGACTTGTAATACTTTAAAGGCTGGGAATATTAATATCTAATAAAAAGGACTAACTGCCAGTGACAACCAATGATAATGATATCTTGAACACGAGCTATGGGCATGAGTATATATGTTGCTTTTTAAACCACACTTAATTATAGAGTAGGAGTCTACAGAATATTTGAAGCTCATTCAACGTGAAAAATTCTAGGTGCATTAGTATGGGGCTTCACACATAAAACCGATATAAAATATGTAAAAAAAAAAAAAAATGTCCCCTGAGTTAGAGAAGAAATTTTGCAAAAAAGAAAAAAAAATAATTTTTTTTACCAGTCAAAGCTTCCACAAGTTAATACCTAAAATAACTCGTCTCACTTCAAAGGATAGTTTTTGACACTTCTTGGCAATGTCCTGGTTTAAGTAAGAGGGCTCTGAATCTCTGTTTTCTAGCCTTCTTGCAGCATTGTCTTTCCTGTCATACCTTTCTTCTGTCTGGCTCCCATTTTGTATTTCCCGGTTCAGCACGTATCAGGGCTGTATGTCAGTCAGTCCTTGGCTTCCTTACATTTCCGGCCACCAGGGGTCGCTGTGAAGCCAGTTTCAAACGTGGTCCTTCCCTCTAAGACCATCAGCGCTGTGTTTCCCTTTCATCCACATTCCTTACCTTCATCTCCAAAACTCATACCTTGTTCCTGTCTATGGAACTAAAATCGTTAGTTCTTCAGTCATGTCCAACTCTTTCTGGCTCCGTGGACTGTAGCCCACGTTACTTCTCTATCGACAGAATTCTCCAGGCAAGAATACTGTAGTAGGCAGTCATTCCTTTCTCTAGGGGATCTTCCAGACCCAGGGATCCAACTCAGGTCTCCAGCATTGCAGGCAGATTCTTTACCATCTGAGCTACCAGGGAAGCTCTGGGTTCACAGAGAGTCGGACACGACTGAGTGACTAACACAACGATAACAATGGAACTGAAATTAATTATATTTTGCTCCTTTTATTCAGTAGGTTCAGTTCAGTTCAGTCGCTCAGACCTGTCCAACTCTTTGTGACCCCTTGGACTGCAGCACACCAGGCTTGCCTGTCCACCACCAAATCCAGGAGCTTACTCAAACTCATGTCCATCGAATGGGTGATTCCATCCCACCATCTCATTCTCTGTCGTCCCCTTCTCCTCCCGTCTTCAATCTTTCCTAGCATCAGAGTCTTTTCATGAGTCAGTTCTTTGCATCAGGTGGCCAACATATTGGAGCTTCAGCTTCAGTATCAGTCCTTCCAAGGAATATTCAGGACTGATTTCCTTTAGGATTGACTGATTAGATCTCCTTGACTGGTTGAATCTCACTTTATTCAATAAAGTGCTTTCTAAAAACGTATCCCTTAAAAAAAGTGCAAAAATGCAGATTTCAAACATTTCCAACATGTATTTCTACATGAAAATTCTATAAGCATGGAAGTACACAACATTGTAAAATCAACTTTACTTCAATTAAATTTTTAAAAATTAAGCTTTTAAAATTTAAAAAAATTTAAGAAATTATATACACAATGGAATATTACTCAGCTATAAAAAAGCAATGCATTTGAGTTAGTTCTAATGAGGTGGATGAAACTTGAGTTTATTATACAGAGTGAGTAAGTCAGAAAGATAAAGAAAAATACTGTATAGTAACACATACATGTGGAAACCTAGAAAGATGGTACTGATGATCCTACATGCAGGGCAGCAAAGGAGACACAGATGTAAAGGACAGACTTTTGGACTCAGTGGGAGAAAGAGAGAGTGGGATGGTTTGAGAGAACAGCATTGAAACATATACGTTACCATATGTAAAATAGATAGCCAGTGTGAGTTTGAGGTATGAGGCAGGGCCAGGGCACCTAAAGCAGGTGCTCTGTGACAACCTGGAGGGATGGAGTGGGGTGGGAGTTGGGAGGGGGGTTCAGGAGGGAAGGGACACAAGTATACCTATGGCCGATTCATGTTGCTATATGACAAAAACCATCACAATATTGTAAAATAATTATTCTCCAATTAAAATAAAGGTATAAAATTTTTAAAAAGAAATTGTAGAAACATGTAGCTGAAAGGATACTTAGAAATCCTCTCTGTCTCCTGTGGGGAGAAGGGGCTATGAAGAGCTGAAGGAATGCTCACTCAGCTAGAAGACCACGTTTTACCAAGCTAACAGGGTTGAGGACGCTAGCTCGCTGTGGCATGTGCCTGGTTGGCAGATGTTTAAGTGGCAACAGAGAAGTTCTACACCAGATGAGGGATATTTAAAAGTCTCCAGTTTTATTGACTCTCAAAATCCTCCAGTCCCTGCCACATTGTGAAATTCCTAAGAATTAGAAGCAACAATGGAAGGGAACTAGAAGTAGGAATAAAGTTTTCTGAGAGCATCAGTCAAATATGTCCTTAAGGGCAACCTATATCAGTTGAGTTCAGTTCAGTTCAGTTCAATCGGGTAGTCATGTCTGACTCTTTGCAAGCCCATGAATCGCAGCACGTCAGGCCTCCCTGCCTATCACCAACGCCCGGAATTCACTCAGACTCATGTCCATCGAGACAGTGATGCCATCCACCAATCTCATCCTCTGTCGTCCCCTTCTGCCCCCTGCCCCAGTCCCTCCCAGCATCAGAGTCTTTTCCAATGAGTCAACTCTTCGCATGAGGTGGCCAAAATACTGGTTTCAGCTTTAGCATCATTCCTTCCAAAGAAATCCCAGGGCTGATCTCCTTCAGAATGGACTGGTTGGATCTCCTTGCAGTCCAAGGGACTCTCAAGAGTCTTAGCCAACACTACAGTTCAAAAGCATCAATTCTTCGGTGCTCAGCTTTCTTCACAGTCCAACTCTCACATCCATACATGACCACTGGAAAACCATAGGCTTGACAAGATGGACCTTTGTTGGCAAAGTAATGTCTCTACTTTTCAATATGCTATCTATGTTGGCCATAACTTTCCTTCCAAGGAGTAAGCGTCTTTTACTTTCATGGCTGCAGTAACCATCTGCAGTGCTTTTGGAGCCCCAAAAAAATAAAGTCTGACACTGTTTCCACTGTTTCTTCATCTATTTCCCATGAAGTGATGGGACACATGCCATGATCTTCGTTTTCTGATTGTTGAGCTTTAAGCCAACTTTTTCACTCTCCACTTTCACTTTCATCAAGAGGGTTAGTTCCTCTTCAATTTCTGCCATAAGGGGTGATGTCATCTGCATATCTGAGGTTATTGATATTTCTCCCAGCAATCTTGTTCTAGCTTGTGCTTCTTCCAGTCCAGCGTTTCTCATGATGTACTCTGCATAGAAGTTTAATAAGCAGGGTGACACTGTACAGCCCTGACATACTCCTTTTTCCTGTTTGGAACCAGTCTGTTGTTCATGTCCAGTTCTACTGTTGCTTCCTGACCTGCATATAGGTTTCTCAAGAGGTAGGTCAGGTGGCCTGGTATTCCCATCTCTTTCAGAATTTTCCAACAGTTTATTGTGATCCACACAGTCAAAGGCTTTGGCATAGTCAATAAAGCAGAAATAGATGCTTTTATGGAACTCTCTTGCTTTTTTTGATGATCCAGCGGATGTTGACAATTTGATCTCAGGTTCCTCTGCCTGTTCTAAAACCAACTTGAACATCTAGAAGTTCACGGTCATGTATTTTCTGAAGCCTGGCTTGGAGAATTTTGAGCATTACTTTACTAGCCTGTGAGATGAGTGCAATTGTGCGGTAGTTTGAGCATTCTTTGGCATTGCCTTTCTTTGGGATTGGAATGAAAATTGACCTTTTCCACTCCTGTGGGCACTGCTGAGTTTTCCAAATTTGCTGGCATATTGAGTGCAGCACTTTCACAGCATCATCTTTCAGGATTTGGAATAGCTCAACTGGAATTCCATCACCTCCACTAGCTTTGTTCGTAAGTGATGCTTTCTAAGGCCCGCTTGACTTCACATTCTAGGATGTCTGGCTCTAGGTGAGTAATCACACCATCGTGATTATCTTAGTCTTGAACATCTTTTTTGTACAGTTCTTCTGTGTAGTCTTGCCACCTCTTCTTAATGTCTTCTGCTTCTGTTAGGTCCATTCCATTTCTGTGCTTTATCGAGCCCATCCTTGCATGAAATGTTCCCTTGGTATCTCGAATTTTCTTGAAGAGATCTCTAGTCTTTCCATTCTGATGTTTTCCTCTATTTCTTTGCATTGATCACTGAGGAAGGCTGTCTTATCTCTCCTTGCTCCTCTGCATTCAGATGCCTATATCATTCCTTTTCTCCTTTGCTTTTCACTTCTCTTCTTTTCACAGCTATCTGTAAGGCCTCCCCCGACAGTCGTTTTGCTTTTTTGCATTTCTGTTCCATGGGGATGGTCTTGATCCCTGTCTCCTGTACAATGTCACGAACCTCCGTCCATATTTCATCGGGCACTCTATCTATCAGATCTAGTCCCTTAAATCTATTTTTCACTTCCACTGTATAATCATAAGGTATTTGATTTAGGTCATACCTGACCTCAATGGTCTAGTGGTTTTCCCTACTTTCTTCAATTTAAGTCTGAATTTGGCAATAAAGCGTTCATGATCTGAGCCACAGTCAGCTCCCAGTCTTGTTTTTGTTGACTTTATATAGCTTCTCCATCTTTGGCTGCAAAGAATGTAATCAATTGATTTCGGTGTTAACCATCTGGTGATGTCCATGTGTAGAGTCTTCTCTTGTGTTGTTGGAAGAGGGTGTTTGCTATGACCAGTGCATTTTCTTGGTAAAACTCTATTAGTCTTGCCCTGCTTCATTCCGTATTCCAAGGCGAAGTTGCCTGTTACCCCAGCGTGTTTCTTGACTTCTACTTTTTCATTCCAGTCCCCTATAATGAAAAGGACATCTTTGGGGGGGGGGGGTTAGTTCTAAAAGGTGTTGTAGGTCTTCATAGAACTGTTTCAACTTCAGCTTCTTCAGCGTTACTGGTTGGGGCATAGACTTGGATTACCGTGATATTGAATGGTTTCCTTGGAAACGAACAGAGATCATTCGGTCGTTTTTGAGATTTCAAAAGTACTGCATTTCAGACTCTTTTTGTTGACCATGATGGCTACTCCATTCTTCTGAGGGATTCCTGCCCGCAGTAGTACATATAATGGTCATCTGAGTTAATTCACCCATTCCAGTCCATTTCAGTTTGCTGATTCCTAGAATGTCGACATTCACTCTTGCCATCTCTTGTTTGACCACTTCCAATTTTGCCTTGATTCATGGATCTGACATTCCAGGTTCCTATGCAATATAGCTTCTTTACAGCATCGGACCTTGCTTCTATCACCAGTCACATTCACAGCTGGGTATTCTTTTTGGCTTGGCTACATCCTTCATTCTTTCTGCAGTTATTTCTCACTGATCTCCGGTCCCATATTGGGCACTTACTGACCCGGGGAGTTCCTCTTTCAGTATACTACCATTTTGTCTTTTCATACTGTTCATGTGGTTCTCAAGGCAAGAATACTGAAGTGGTTTGCCATTCCCTTCTCCAGTGGACCACTTTCTGTCAGACCTCTCCACCATGACCTTCCCATCTTGGGTGGCCCCCTGGGCATGGCTTAGTT